>NW_028155773.1:50000-65000 GCF_963454915.1 Gymnoscopelus microlampas | reverse complement strand
ATTTTGCTCTATCTCCCTCCATCCCTCCATAAGTCTCTTTCAGACTCTCTCTCTCTCTCTCTCCTTTTCATATCTCTCCATACTCCCCTCCCCTCTCATCCCCCCCTCCATCTCTTTTTCCCTCTATACCTCCTCCCATCTTCCTGGCTCGACTTTTCATCCCTTTTTCTCTCCTCTCTCCATCACTCCTGCCTCTCCTACTCTTCCTCTCTCTATCCATTCATTCTTCCTCTTTACCAGTGGTGAAAAGTAACTAAGTAATTGTTTTTGATACTTTGTCTACTTATTGTATATTGTAATTTGTATTCCACATTACTTGACAGCTTTAGTTATTAATTCATTTTGCTGACCCGCTATTTTTGAAAAGGTTTGACACAAAATTTGAGTTTGGTACTTGGAGTATCTTTTGATGCCAACTATGTACTTTACTTTTAGTAAAGTACATATCGAATACATGACTTTTACCGGTAACAGGGTATTTCTACCTATTGCACCCCAGTAGCCTATTACACATTAGCTGTATGTGAACATTACTGGATAGTAATAAAAAAATAATAATAATAATAAAATAGTAATATGTGTGTGTGTGTGTGTGTGTGTGTGTGTGTGTGTGTGTGTGTGTGTGTGTGTGTGTGTGTGTGTGTGTGTGTGTGTGTGTGTGTGTGTGTGTGTGTGTGTGTGTGTGTGTGTGTGTGTGTGTGTGTGCGTGCGTGCGTGCGTGCGTGCGTGCGTGCGTACGCGTGCGCGCGTACTGTGTACATATGTAGGCATGTCGTGATTTGTGTGTGCTTGCCAGCAGTGTTTTTTATGTAGAAAAAAGTAGCAATACCACAATATAAAAATACTCTAGTCTAGAGTTATTAATATATTTGAAGTACCAAAGTATAAACATTAAGAACTTATTCTAAAATAGCCGATCTACAAGCTCACAACTTGTAGATCGGCTATTTTCAAATAGCCGAAATATAAAATTGGGCTTATACTGTAAGGTGGTTATTGTGTTAATCACAATGTGCAGTAACTAGTAATTAAGCTCCGTCATAATGAAAAATCTATAAAACTTTAGTATAAAAAAACTATTAATAATTAAGCTGTAAAATCCTAGTAGTGGAGTAAAAAGTATAATATTTGCCTCTGAGATGTAGTGGAGTAGAAGTATACAGTATTGAAACATGGATATATTCAAGTAAAGTAAAAGTACCTCAAAATTGTACTTAAGTACAGTACTCGAGTAAATATGTTTACAGTAGTTACTTTCCACCACTGCCTGCCTGTGCATTAAGGGTTGTGTGTGTGTGTGTGTGTGTGTGTGTGTGTGTGTGTGTGTGTGTGTGTGTGTGTGTGTGTGTGTGTGTGTGTGTGTGTGTGTGTGTGTGTGTGTGTGTGTGTGTGTGTGTGTGTGTGTGTGTGTGTGTGTGTGTGTGTGTGTGTGTGGGAGTGAGCTTTGACACCGTACACATACAGGGCAAGCTTTAGCGCCAAACAGCCGCATTAATTGCAGCGAAGGGAAAATAAACGTTGAGGACATCATTAGCTAAGACCAATGTGTTGCATTCATAATTGATATAGGCTCTGGCCCGGCCCTGTTGGCCATACATCCCCAGGCGCCCGCACGAAAATATACACTAGACGCCCACTGCCGCTTCAGTAACCTTTGACCCCCCGGCAGGGTGAGGTTGCAAACACTAGGTGCACCTTTGCAACTTTGGTGCATCTTTTTCTTTCTAGTTTACCACCAGGTCAAACACAGACACTGTATTCTTTTCTCTCGCTTTGAAGTCTCTTCTGCTAATTACGCTTCAAGCTTTGAATGTTAACCGTGGCTGACTGCTGATTCAGAGCGCCATGTGCATGGATGTGTAGTGTGTTGTTGTATTATATATTGTATAGATACAGATGTACAGTATGGAGTTACAGTACATGTCTTTATTAACTAAACAAAAGGAAAATATTTGAGAGAGGAAAAATATAAACATACAGATAGATGACACATAAATGATAGAAAGACAGACAGACAGACATACACACAGAACTTGAGGGTATGAGAGATATACAGGCAAACATAAAATACTGTGTGTGTGTGTGTGTGTGTGTGTGTGTGTGTGTGTGTGTGTGTGTGTGTGTGTGTGTGTGTGTGTGTGTGTGTGTGTGTGTGTGTGTGTGTGTGTGTGTGTGTGTGTGTGTGTGGTCTATCCATAGGTGTATGTGTGTGTATTATCGTGTCCTTTAATACCTCTGCATGGAGCTCATTACACCAGACACCCCAGGGAAATTCTTTTTTTCCCCCCTTTTTTCTACCATCTCAATTATGCCACTTAATTGATATCTTTATTTGCTTAATTTGTCTTTTTTTATCCCCTGTACAAGAGGAAAGAGACAATTACTTTGGAAAAGCACAGATCAAAGGCTGTTTTCAGTCACTCTGTCACTGTCTCATTATTTTGATCATGCCAGGGATATGACAACATGTCTGCTGAGGTTTTGTTGAAAGAGGGAGGTTGAATGTGTTGCTTTTGGAGGTTGGTTGTTTGGGTGCCTATTAAACGGTGGTGGTTCTCAAACGTTTTCATGTCAAAGACCCCCAAATTAATGTATTTGGCCGCAGACCCCCTTCCCATACAATATTTGTGTTAAAATGATATACAGTACTTTCCAAGCTGTTTTGAAAACAGCAGACCTACCTAAAACAGCATCAAAATACAAGCTCACAACGTGTCGTAAGCTTGTATTTTGAAGCTTGTATTTTGATGATGGAACGCCCCTCAAGGACCCCTGGGGGTCCCTGGACCCCACTCGGAGAACCACCGGTTTACATGCTGTTTTCACTATACTTCCACTACACTTCTGTTTAGTGGAATAGTCGAGTTGTATTGTGGTATTGTGATGAGCGATCACACCATGTTCCATATTATCATATTCCACTATGATAACATAACAATTAGTCACAACAATTAATATATTTTTTTCACAGTGTTGTACTCTTTAAACTAATAGCAGAATATGGAAGACTAGACACAAAGTGCATATTAGCCTACGCATATGCATGCACGAATAACAACAACCTGCTGTACACACATTTATAATGACAACATACTCACACATACACTCATTGTACGGCATACACATAGAAATCCTTAGTGTAAATGTTTTGTATTTGTAACTCAGAGAGTGTACATATATAACCAAATGCATTCTTAGTTAGTGGCTTTGCCAAGGGCTGCTCAAGAGACTTTGAACCTGGGTGTGTAGTTCACAAGGCCACATATGCACTTCAAACCTATATGCATTGGATATTTGAAAATAGCACACAACGCTTTAGGAAGCTTAGGAAGGAGCAATATTAGGAAGCAAGCCCAAATAAGCAACTACATTTTACAAACAAGCCCAAAAAACGCAACCCGCAACATCCAATATTTACCAGCCACTTTACAGAAAAACAAGCCCAATGTCACCTAGAAGAAGAATTAAGCAGAATTGGCAACACTGCCTCTGTCCTTGACCTTGTGTCTTGTCTGCGCGGGGCTAAGCCGGGCGTGCGGCCGCACAGACACACGGCCGTGCTGCCCACCTCGCTGAAAAGGAAAGGCAATCTCTGAATAGCAGCCGATCTTATTGCAGAAAGAGACGTAAAACACTACCTTTGGTTTGCTTGTAGAAGCCATAATGGTTCAGTTCAGGTGCCAAAAAGGCTTGAGTGCCTGACTGAAGAAAAAGAAAAAACTAGAATTTGTGGTTGAAAAGGAACCTATTTAGAAAGAGATGATGCGCTATTTGAAAATATTATGCAGGTTCACATTATGAACCTGGACATTATGACAAACATCATTGTATGGGTCAGAACCATAGGCTTTTGTGTGCATGTGAGTGAATGAGTATACATCAGTGCATGAGTGAGTGCAGAGCAGTACTATTACTTCAGGGTGAGTTGCATCTATTTTAAGTGTATATGCATTGCCATTATAAAAGAATGATATCAACTAACACCAAACAGACAAACAAACAAACAAACAAACAAACAAACAAACAGAATTATTTTCTGAAACTATCAACTCATCTTCACAATCATCGTCAGGCTAATTATAATTTAGCCTACTTCCTTTGTGGAAATTGGGGAATACAATTACACGAACAAGGGCACGCATGTTCACGTGCGGCGTGCCCACATGTGTATATACACACACACACACACACACACACACACACACACACACACACACACACACACACACACACACACACACACACACACACACACACACACACACACACACACACACAGCGGTCCCGCCCCTTTGGACAACCACATGAGAATAGCCAAATCTCTCAATTCAAGAAATAAACAACAATAACAAAGCATGGCAAAGATGAAAGAACGCAACAGAGAGAAGACAATAAAGGAAAAAATGCGTCTCTTGTGGGTTTCCACTATCCCCTTCCTCTTTGGTGGAATATATTTTAGTGCTGCTATCATTATTATTATTATTATTTGATTTGTTTGTCTTTCACTGTAGTGTGGTTTGTTGTTTCCAGATCGTAGATGTTGTTAAGTGTTTTTGACTCTCTTTGATGTCATTTTGAGAGAGAAGCCAGAGCTGTGGAAGTTATTTGGATTAGGAGTTTTATGAACTGCTGTCTGTTTATTGTTTTTAATAACCCTCTCTGAAGATTTCATTGGGAATTGTGTGATATTGAGAAAAGGAAAAACTACTTGATAAGAAAACACTAAACAAAACACAGCTTGTGTGTGTGTGTGTGTGTGTGTGTGTGTGTGTGTGTGTGTGTGTGTGTGTGTGTGTGTGTGTGTGTGTGTGTGTGTGTGTGCGTGTGTGTGTGTGTGTGTGTGTGTGTGTGTGTGTGTGTGTGTGTGTGTGTGTGTGTGTGTGTGTGTGTGTGTGTGTGTGTGTGTGTGTGTGTGTGTGTGTGCGCGTGTGTGCGCGTGCGTGCTTTAAAGCCTTCTAGTTGAAGCAGGTGGTAGGTGCTAATCACCAAGGCCCAAGAGTTCCAAAACCTTTAATCCCTATTTGTGTGGGTCAGATTTGGATATTTGGGTAACAAAAAACAGCATTGGGATCAGTTTGATTTCCAATCTTTGATCATAGAATGATCTCAGCAAACATAAGTTTGATTCATCAAATATAAATACCAAATCTGATCCACTCGGATAAGGATGGAGAGTTTTACACTCTTAAGCCCAGTTCCTCTCCTCTCCTCTCCTCTCCTCTCCTCTCCTCTCCTCTCCTCTCCTCTCCTCTACTCTACTCTACTCTACTCTACTCTCCTCCACACATTGCACCAGCATCAAAAGAGGCCTTCTCTTAATAGCTGCTGTCCACTGCACAAATCGTCAGGCTCAAACACAAATGCCACTGATGAATTCTTCACAGCATGGAACCTCTCTGTGATTGCATATTAATTGGTTTCATCATTACAGTAATTGTATTAGTTTGAGTGATGTAATAACCCCTACCCATCTCATAAATATCCACTGAAAAGCACAAGTTCATAAAAACAGAAGCTTGATGTTGTGCAGTGATGTTGACTGTGATTCAAGGACAGCCTATAGGCTACTGTGCGTTAACAATATTGTGTGAGTGTTATCATTCATAAACTACTAAAGGTCCTTACACACCGGGGCGATTTTTTCGTGCGAATAATGCGTTTTTTTTAAAAACCTTATAAAGTCAATGGCTCCGTACATGGAGCGAAAAAGCGAAAAAGCGAAGCGAAAAAGCGTCTTTTAATTATTCGGAACGAGTCCGAATTTTGCGTATATTCGCTATTTTCGCCGGTTCGCCCCGGTGTGTAACAACCTTTAGACCCTAATTTAGAAATGCTTATAACGTACTCTACAGGAACATGAGACAGTGCTGTCAGTGCTGTTTCATGTTCCTGTTTGTACGATTAAAGAGAAAAATATTATAATTTCATATTCCACAAAGACACTGAGCACGAAAAATGGAGAGATATATGCAAGAGAGAGAGAGAGGGTGAGGGTGAGGGTGGGGGGGGGGGGATACACAACATGGGAAATCCAGACTATGGTTTGTCTGGTGCATATCAACATACCTATAAATATATAAATAGATGTTTTATTGTATTCAGATACAACACAAAGAAGTCATTGTTAGTATATTAATAACCATGTGTTTACTATAACAACTACATGATGGGAGTTGAGGTCAAAGTCACATGCCAGTGCCTAAGGGAAAGGTCTGTGTGTGTGTGTGTGTGTGTGTGTGTGTGTGTGTGTGTGTGTGTGTGTGTGTGTGTGTGTGTGTGTGTGTGTGTGTGTGTGTGTGTGTGTGTGTGTGTGTGTGTGTGTGTGTGTGTGTGTGTGTGTGTGTGTGTGTGTGTGTGTGTGTGTGTGTGTGTGCAGGCGGGCGGGCGGGCGGGCGGGCGGGCGGGAATGTGCGCATGCATTTGTATGTGTGTTTTTATTAAGAGTAGAGTATACAGTATATTTATAGATCGATAGTTGATAAATAGATAGAAAAATAGATAGATGGCTAGATATACCGTATAAGATACATATACAATTAATTATTTTCGTTTTCCTTTCCAATTGGCTCCCCTTGTAGCCCCCCTTTGGCCCAGGCTTTGAAAACCACTCACGATGTCAGCCATACTGTAGGCTGCAGTATTTACTGTAGGCTACACGTTGTGCAGTCACGTGACTGATGTAGGAATTAAGGCTGAACGATTAATCGTTTTCAAACCGAAATCGCGATTTGAAACCACGCGATTAGCTAATCGCAAAGGCCGCGATTTTTTTATTTTTTATTTTATCATAATACATACTTTTAATATTAATATTAATCCCAGAGCACCCGCGGGACTTGTCTCCTTCTATCCAGAGTGGCTGCCTCTCTCTCTCTACAGGGAGCGAGAGGGCAGCGCCCCCCCCCCCCCCCCCCCCCCCCCTCTCTCTCTCTCTCGCTCTGTCCCTCTCATAGAGTTAGGTCCCTCGCCATCGGCTGCGAGTATTTAAAGTGTGCCGCGCGTAGCGGTAAAACATTATTTTCGGTGCGACACAAGTAGTGTAGTAGTAGTGTTGCTCCTATCTATGTTTGTTTCTGTAAGTGTAACTTATATTTTTCCCATCATTGTTAAACTATTTCTGTTGGATGCTGTGATCCAATGTAAACAATACTATGCGAAGCACTTCCTGGTCAGTGTTGCCAGGTTTTGTGAGAGAAATAAGCAACCCTGTCTATGAAAACAAGCCCAAAACAAAAGAAGCGACTATGAACTGTATCTTTGTCACTTATGTACAGTGGTGGAAAAAGTACTCAAATGTTGTACTTAAATAAAAGTATCAATACTGCAATGTAGAAGTACTCTGTTACAAGTAAAAATAACAAATTCAAAATTGACTTGAATAAAAGTAGGCCTACAAAAGTATTGGTATCAAAATGTACTTAAAGTACCAAAAGTACTTATGTTTGAAAATAGCAGATCTACAAGCTCACAACGCGTCGCGGCGAGTTGTGAGCTTGTAGATCGGCTATTTTCAAATTACCTATGTATAAAATAGGGCTAAAGTGGTTAATGTAGGTTTTATAATATTATAATTTATATCTGCAAAGTAACTAGTCACTAAAGTTCTCAAATAATTGTAGTGGAGTAAAAGTACAATATTTGCCTCTGAGATGTAGTGGAGTAGGAGTTAAAGTATTGGAAATTAGAAATACTCAAGTGAAGTACAAATACCTCAAAATTGTACTTAAGTACAGTACTTAAGTAAATGTACTTAGTTACTTTCCACCACTGCGTTATGTATTCTGAGTTTTTCACTTCCAAGGAGTAGTAGTAATACAATGTACAGTAGGAGAGGACTTTGGCTTGTGAGACAAAAAAGTGTTACATTTTAGTTGAATGTTAATCTACATAAGCTAAATACTGGATATCAGTAAATATGCTTCTGGAGCCATAAGTGAAAGACCTACTTATTTCACTGCTGTGAATTGTTTACACAAAATGGTAATTATTTGTTTAATTTTATTTTTATTTTTATTTATTTAACTTCATTTCAGAAAAAGCTTCTCTTCTTGAGAAGAGAAGCACAAGTTCAATGTTGGGTTGTTTACAAAAATAAGCTATTTCTATTCCAGCTAAATGTTTGAATATATACATGGGAAAAAAAGTACTTGGAAGATACATGTTGGAAGCAATGAAGCAATTCATATCTTTTAGTTCTCATCCTTATTTATTAGAATCTAGAACAGTAAATAAATGGTATGCCATTTGGTAATGTTCCATTACTTCCAATTACTTTTTAAACGTACACAGTGAATACTAAACTGAAGCTTGAATTTAAAAAAATGTTTAAGTTTTTTTTTTTTTTTCTAAAAAAAATCGCAATCAAATCGCAATCGCAATATCGGTCAGAAAAATCGCAATTAGATTTTTTCCCAAAATCGTTCAGCCCTAGTAGGAATGCAGACCTGATTGAGAACAAGGCACCGTTGCCATTGAAAACTGTAGCTGTGTGTATGGACTGTTTGTCCTGTCCTGTGTTGTGTGGCTCAGAGAAATGCAAAAGATGTGCGAAAACAAGAAGAAAAAAAGAATTTCTCTCTGCTGGGGACCTGGGAGCGTCTTACAGCCTGAAAATATCCTCACAATCAAAGACCCGGCCGAGAACGTCTGGTTGTCTGCTCTGTCCAACACCTGTTCCTTCACACAAACAATAACAACTTCCTGTAAAACAGCTGCACGGAAGGGAAAAAATAATGTGTGTATAACAGGATGTGTGTGTGTGTGTGTGTGTGTGTGTGTGTGTGTGTGTGTGTGTTTGTGTGCGCGCATGTGCATGCTGTTAATTTAACTTTCTGTGTGTGCGTGTGTGCGTGCTCAGGGACAGTTGGGATCATCTCGCCCGAGAAGGCTGTTGTTTTGACTACCACACCTTTCACATTAAGGCTTGTTAATTTGTTTTGACAGCACAGCACACCAGACAGTACAGCTGGCGATGGGAATTTAACACACACAAAAAAGAGGAAGGAGAAATAAATGTAAAATAACGTAAAAAGTCCACATTATGTTGTGGTTTGTCTTTTACTTTTAGTGAGAAGCTCTCACCGTGTTTCACCTCAGTGTGCATGAAAACATAAAAGTCTCCATTGATGTCCATGTGAGTAATTATATTTTCGCCAGTTCTAAGGTACAGTCTCTTGTCATATTGAAAAGTTACTGTCTGTTCCAGCCTTTTACCGTGAGCTCCAGCCAACTCTTCTTTTTTTATTTTTTGGCATGAGATACCGCCATTGGCGAAGGAGCAATTGTTGAAACCCTTGCTCGACATTTAAGGCTATTGTACAGTATATGAACCATACACAATTAGACTATGAAAATAAGCTTAAGCCGAGTCCCTTGTTTTAGACTAGTGCAGAATTTGAGGGCATACACACAGTATAATCCTAGAATAGAACCACATGGATATAGTGGAGAAGAGTTACAAACTAGCACTTGAAATCCCCCCTAAATTACACTTTTGTTTTGACAATTTTGTTTAAATTAGACTAGAATTAACCAGACAGGCTGTTTCTATTGTAACGTCTAGTTGATTAGCTCGGATCCCAGAGGAACCCAGACTATTGCTTTGAAATACGTACCAATCTGGTCTGGCGCCAAAACGTGACATTTGTCCAAATCAGAAATAGGTCAATATGTGAAGTCAAAATGTAATGTTCTCACTCGTCAGAAATTGACATTTATCCAGAATTTAATTTAAACTAAACCGTGACCCAAACCGTCACCCTAACCTTAAAGGTGCTTTAGACAACATTCAGCCTCTAGATGTTGCAATTACTGTACAACCCCTCTGTTGCATAAGGTTGGTTATTTCCCTGATTCATGTCTATAAGGCAGCAATCAGTAGTTTGCATACTCTCAGAGTTAAGCTAACACTGAGGGCTTGTACTGTAGGTCGACCGCATTCACAGTGGCCACAGTTACATGGACACTCATGTATTCATTCAGAATGAATTCATTCCGAATGAACTCATTCTGAATAGAGGAATCTGATCCACTCACCTGTTTACATGGGACCTGAATAAAAGTATTCCTCGTTTACACGACCAAAGCATTCATTCAGAATATAACTTTTGACATGCGCAAAGTGGTTCCCGCCTACGCCCGGGCATGGACCAGGGGCCACTACCCGGAGCAGAGCTTCCCCTGGTGGGCATGGGAGGAGGCAATAGCCCCCTTGTGCCTCCGCGGCGGCGGAGGTCTATCGGTCGTAGGCAGGCCGGTAAGCAACGCACCGACTCCTGGCCAGGCAGCGTTGTATGCAGTGCAAGCCTGTGTTCCTTTGTCATCGCCGTTTTAATGCAAAAGTAGCAGATCTACAAGTTCAGACCAGTTTCTTTTTTTGTATTGGTACCAGACACGGTAAAACGTAGGCTAGCCTATAGTATTTGTCACATTTCTCATGTAGGTACCGTACGATGATGTCATCGCGCATTCGCACATGGTCATTATAATAATAAATGGAGAGAGAGAGAGAGAGAGAGAGAGAGAGAGAGAGAGAGAGAGAGAGAGAGAGAGAGAGAGAGAGAGAGAGAGAGAGAGAGAGAGAGAGAGAGCGCGCAACACTACAGTCTATGATCAATGCGTTTCTGCGTTTACGTGTGGATAGGGATTTTAAAATCTTTGTCATGTGGCCAGGGATTCTTTTTAAAAACTGAGGACTAAAATACCTGTTTAGAAAAAGATCCCAGCAATCCTCAGAGCGTCCGTTCTCCTGGACAAGTCTGGGCTTAACCATTACAGGCTTATTAAATGACGCTATTAGAATCATTAATTTTATCCCGCAGGAGCGAGCGCTTCTCAGCACCAACCGTGGCTGAATTAGAGATTTGATAGGTCATTTTTGGACAATTCTGACAGCCCTACTAAGCACAGACATGCGCAAAGGAATGCATGTATTCCAAACGGACAGGAGCGTTTGGAATAAAGTGTTTACATGGTCAATTCCGATTGATTTAACCCGATTCAAACGGTCTATACCACCCCTCCTATTCCGAATGAAAATGCATTCGGGTCAGACTGGAATGGAATATTCTATTCCAATTGGGGTGTTTACATGAGCAAATCTATTCGGAATGAATTCATCCATTCATCCATTCCGAATAGAAGTGTATTCATTCCGAATACAACTGTCCATGTAACTGTGGCCAGTGTGTCCCAGGTCGAAACTGTAGTCCCCGCTCCAAAAAGCAGCAGCAACTGGAGTTGTCCAGAGCCCAGAGCTGACAACCACGTATCTAGTCTCCTCTCATGTTACCTTCCATACAGGCGCACGCCATTCCACCGGTCCCCGTTCTGTTCTTCTGACGGCGTCACTGTCGCAGCGCTTCAAGACCCCGAGCCTTAATGAACATCTTTAAGTGTGTGAGGTTTGATGTGGGCCGTCCCGCGGGATGCTGCCGGGGGCAGGTTGAGGGAGATAGATATGCTCTGAAAGAAGAGGAGGTAATGATGAGAGGAACGGAGGGGGTAGCGAATAAAGTTGTGATTGACAGGCGCAGACTGCAATTAGCATGCTCTGGCGAAGCGTGCGAGGCGTAGGCACTGGTGTGTGCGGAGGGCCTTATTTAGTGTGTGCACTTTATGTGCTTTATGTGATTTTATGTACATGTATGTGAACACATGTATGTTTTTAGAGAGGCATGTTTGTGTGTAGTTTTTTATGTGTCTAAAGTGCACGTGTTATGGGAAGTGTGTGTGTGTGTGTGTGTGTGTGTGTGTGTGTGTGTGTGTGTGTGTGCGTGTGCGTGCATGCGCGCGGACCCACAACGTGTTCAGTGATGTGGATATGTGATCCAGTGGTTCTGATCCACCACATAGGGACGGTACAATGAGCTATGCTGCCAGATGGTAAACCCCCCCAAAACACACACACACACACACACACACACACACACACACACACACACACACACACACACACACACACACACACACACACACACACACACTACACACTACACACTACACACATCCATTTGCACTTACTCTGTCAAATTAATTAGTCTTTGTAGTGGAATTATCATGACTTTAATTTGCATCTTACAGTTCATTCTCTTGGGTTCGGTTCAACACGGGCAGACAGAAGGAATAATGTAGTGTAGGTTAAATGTCAAAGGGCATGCTTTGGATTATCAGGAAGAATGGAGGATGGAAACTTGGAGATTCATTTTGAGCTTGTAGATCTGCTATTTCAGCCAAATGTTCACCTATTGACATGCCCAGAATAGGGACGCCTAGTTTGTGTTCCTCCATATGAATGCGTGAATGAAACATTAGCAGTTTTTAATCAGGTCCATCCAACATGAGATAACATACACATGATATACTATAGAAATATAAAGTATCAACACAGTATCAATACAGGCTAAAACGTCAGCATTTCTTGCTTTAGTCTGAGCGCTAAGTAACCAGTGTTGATTTTGACAGCAAGTTTTTATTTCATATGTCATTGTCATGTCGTAGTCTTTTGAATACATTTCCATTTAGTTTTTGTCATATTTTAGTCATCTGAAATGTTTTAGTTTTTGTCTAGTTTTAGTCTAAATATCATAAGATTGTCGACTAAATCTACTGTTGATTTAGTCGGCTAAAATGTATTTTGGCGGTGCCTTGATGTCGTCGTAATGGCTGATTTTACACTTGGTTACGTGCTGAAAATAGCCGATCCGATGCGACACCCGAGCGCAACCAAGCATAAAACGTCTTTTAGTTCTACTGGATCTCTTCTCCACTAGTCCCTCACTAACATGTCTAGTTTTTATTTGTTGACGAAATTGACAATATATTTAGTCTTAGTTTTAGTCATCAGAGCTTAGTTTTTATTTCGTTTTTATTTCGTTTTCATCAGTGAAAAAAGGTAGTCGACGAACATTTTTCGTCATAGTTTTAGTCGACAGAATCAACACAACACCACCATATTGCTATGTTAGTGGATGTAGCTCCCATCATTTATTCACAAATAATCAGAGGGCATGTCGGAGTGAAGTTAAGGGAGGAAAAGTTATGGTTATAACAGGGAATCACAGTGAAGCGTACAGTACAGTACATACTGTATATACATCTCTCGCCAAGAGCAACGCACTCGAACAAAACATCCAACGCTGTGCAAGCCAACACGCCCCTTCATGTAATCCTCATCAAGGCTCAATCAGTTTCCTCTTCCTTTAGCCTGCGGGCAGGGCATCAAAAGAGGTCTTCATCAATCTTTCTCTTTCTTTCTGCCTCTGTATAGGTCACAGTCTCTCTTTCTCCACCTTCCTTTCTCCATCATTCTCCTTGTCTCTCTATTGACTCTTGTCTTCTATGCCTCTCCCTTCCATCTCTCTCTCTCTCTCTCTCTCTCTCTCTCTCTCTCTCTCTCTCTCTCTCTCTCTCTCTCTCTCTCTCTCTCTCTCTCTCTCTCTCTCCCTCTTTCTCTCTCACTCTCTCTCTCACTCTCTATCACTCTCTCTTTCCCTCTCTCTCTCACTCCCTCCTCTCCTGGTTTTCTCGCCCCTCTCTCCCTGTCCTCTCAGAAGGGAGAACAGGGCCTTGGGCTGGTGGAGATGTTCAAGTCGTAGGTGGTGGTGCAGAGTGGATGTTTTTTTTTTGGGGGGGGGGGGGGGGGGGGCAGTTAAATCGCAGCTCTGGCTAATGGAGGTCAACGTTAACGAGTCCAGGAAGCTCCGTGTCAGTGAAAAAAACGTTTCTGGTCCAGATAATGAGGCATCCGTCCTGATGGATAGTTGCTTTCGTTAATTGTGACGGCTTCAATTTTCCCCGTCCACCCACGCGGGCCCCCGGTCAAGATCCATGAAGGCAGAGGCAGGTTAGGGGGGTCGCCTGTGACTTCCTGGCCTTTCTGGAGCAACCCGCTAACAGGGCGACCTGTGTGGGCTTTCAACTGGTGATCCACGTTGCCCGGGTTAACTTGGCTAGTGCGTCTTCCCGCTCTACTATGTGAGAGCAGAGGTCATATATAGTGGAGAGGGAGCCGGGCGTGTTTTCTAAGAGGCGGATTATAGGACCACCTTTAGCCTGGGTTAACTAGGCTGGAGTCTCCCCTCTGTGTGTGGTAGCTGGCGGTGGGAGGCAGGACGGTTAAGTGTTGTGGCAGGCAGGTTAGAGGGCAGGCTGATGTTGAAGCTCGGTGAAGGGCTGGACGTATGTGGAGCGCCACGGTGATGGATGACCACTCAGCTCCACGGAGAGCCGCCCCGCCACGGCCTGTCGACCTGCAGGACCCACACACTGCTGGCATGCTGGGCATGCTTATAAGAGCACACCCACGCTCGCGCGCACACACACACACACACACACACACACACACACACACACACACACACACACACACACACACACACACACACACACACACACACACACACACACACACACACACACAAGCCCACACAGAGACTAGTTCATATGGAAATAAATCTGCACACGTGTATACACACAGTAAACATACAGTACACACACTGTATTTATGTACTGTGTGTGTGCGTGTGCGTGTGCGTGTGCGCGCGTGTGTGTGTGTGTGTGTGTGTGTGTGTGTGTGATGATCTGAGTAGAGTACAACAGATTGTCTCTCAAAACATCTTTCCATCCCCCTTCACTTCCGCCTGCTCGTTCCTTCCTTTGTTTTCAATCCCCCCACACGCACACACACCAAATAGCTATACAAAACAGATAATACCTTTGTTGCTCCCTGCTGTGTGTGGTGTTGCTAAGGTTACCTGCTCTGATGACTCAGTTATTTCAGAGAGAGAGAGAGAGAGAGAGAGAGAGAGAGAGAGAGAGAGAGAGAGAGAGAGAGAGAGAGAGAGAGAGAGAGAGAGAGAGAGAGAGAGAGAGAGAGAGAGAGAGAGAGAGAGAGAGAGAGAGTGTAGGGGTCCAAAGGCTCTATGACTGTTTGATGTGACTTCATTTAGATTTGCATCAGACACAAACTACGGTAATCACCACCTCATTTCTCTCTCGCCC
>NW_028155773.1:42500-45000 GCF_963454915.1 Gymnoscopelus microlampas | reverse complement strand
GTCCCCAGCTAAATGATGGATAGGAACCAAATGGACCCTTATGGGTCTGTAACTCTGAGAGTGTACAAATGGAACCAAATGGACCCTTACGGGTCTGTAACTCTGAGAGTGTACAAATGGAACCAAATCTGCTCCAAAATCGTGGAAAATTTGTGCAAATCTTTGAATATATATATTTTCTTAAAGCGAACATTTGTTACTCAAATCTTTGTTTCTGGGGATTCTACAAATATCTTCTAAAACAGTAAAAAAAAAAATCCCCATCTCCAAATGTTTTTTTCCAGGGACCCCCAGAAGTTGTACAAAACTCCCACAAAGGGGACAATAATAACAAAAAGAAATTGTAGTTCTGTCTCTCAGGCAGTGTCTCGCTGAACGGCCTCTCTTGTCTTTGGAGTCCCTCCACCAAACTGGACAACTTAGTTACTGTGTAAGAGAGCTAAAAATGAGCTGTTCTGTGCCAGTGTGTCTCGCCGCACGCGGTGGTGATGAAGGGAACGCGGGTCTCTTCGGTTGTCTTTCCTCTCCTGAAGCACCTGGCATAAAGCAGAAAGCTCCTCATCTCTCTCGGGTGGAGATGAAACAATCCACACCGCCCGTCCATCTACGATGCCGTCCTCTTCATCTGGGCCTGCGTGCGCCCACACGGCCCTTTCTCCATCAGACTCCAGACATGCAGTCCTGGTGGTCATCAACTGTAAAACATAGAATAGCAATTAAATTATGTATTACATTACCATTATTACAGGAACACAGAATGTAAAACAAAAAAACATCTTACAAACAGTTCCATATAACTTACCCTCAATCTTCTCTGTCGGCTCTTCATTGAGGCATTCATCTTTTTCTTCTGGTCAGCATTCTCTGGTTGGTCCAGGCGATGGCTTCTTCTCAGAGACTCAAAGAGAGTCCTGCAAGCCGCTGAAATACAAGGAAAACACAATTAGGATCTATTTAGTTGTTTATCTACACAAACAACACAATTCCACATCTACACTGCTCTAAAAGAGAACCTACATGTGACTGAAATGTTTAACTGGCCCCAGTAAAAGTCTAAAAAGCAGTATATGTTAGTTGACTTGATTCCAGAGAAGCCAGTTTCAGAGTGCAGACTGTAGACACCTCCACCCCACCCCCGACCTGTTCAAAGCCTCCATCAAAACCTAGCATTTAAGCTTTTGAACTGTATGTGAAAGGCTAACACAATTACCTACTTAGATAAAATAAAACAAATCAATAAATATGTTGTAGCACATGTAAAAGTTTCAGCTAATAGCTTAGCTAGCATACTATAATAATTCAACCAAGACAAGCAGGAAGAATACCCAAACTGAGCAGCATAAAACAGCATGAAAATAAAGTTTAGCTTGTGTTTAGCTTGATGTAAACAAGCCATAGGCTTTTTGGGGTTTAAAATCCTCTTAGCAGACCTTGTATTGAACTGTAGGTTACTTGCTCTTTTTTTTTAGCAAACTGCTAATAAAGTATTCAATCAAAATCAAACAAAGGAATACACAATAATCTATAACTTAAAGAGATCTGTACAGCATGTAAATCCACTTACTTTCTTAGTTTTCACTCCTCTCTGCTTGGCTCCTTTTCTGATTTGAATTTGGTGAACAAAGGGACTCAATGGGGTCCTGGAAGGGCCCAAATAAGGACCTTTAGCTGTCCTGAGAAATGCCTGACCAAATAAACAATAAATAAATAACAATAAAATACTAACTGAATACTAAATACAATGGGCTTGCCTGTCTTAAGGTAAATGTGTAATAATGCATAAAAGCAAACATCACCAGCCTTTATCAACATAACCTGTGCTGCTGTAAATGAACACCCGTCTCTCTCTCTCTCTCTCTCTCTGTCTCTCTCACACACACACACACACACACACACACACACACACACACACACACACACACACACACACACACACACACACACACACACACACACACACACACACACACACACACATCCCCCTTCACACCTCAAGCAAGCTCGCTTGCTTAGGCTACTCCCCTGTCTGTCTTTGAGTGTCTTGAGGTCCTGCAGGCTGGGCATTGGGTTTTCTGAAAAACTTGTGTCCAAAACAGTTACTTTTCAGGATTCCATTAAAAAAAGCATTTGATGCTTTTGTGTGACGCTGTAGTATGAAGAAGTAGGGCGTTTATCTAATAAAAAACATAAGTTTGAATATGGAGATAAGAGGTTTCTTTTCGACAACAGCGATATAGCAGCAACTAATTTGGTCTTCTTCAGTTTAGTCTTTGGTTTGCACACATCCACTCACTTACTGATTCTACAGACTAACACACTCCATGCCATTCTTTGTTATATTTAAGTTAAATATATGATATTATTGTATACACTTTTAAACCAGCCGTGTGTCTTCCTCCTTTTTGTTATGGCCTACGAGCCAGGTCGTAACAGTGTACAGTAGGTAAGATACCCGCAGCAGCACATAAAGCAGACATGTCCAAAGTCTGGCCCAGGGCCC
>NW_028155773.1:12500-37500 GCF_963454915.1 Gymnoscopelus microlampas | reverse complement strand
CACACACACACACACAGAGCAAGCAGTTTGGCTCAAATCTCTGGGCTATGTACTGTATACTCATTCCCTAGCTCTGTCACTTCTTCTTCACTCCTTCCTCCTCACATCCCGTGTCACCTCTGACCTTTAACCAGGGTTTGAAACACATTAAGACCTGATGCCGATTCTACAAATGTCTTCTAAATAAGTAGTTCTCACACTTTCAAGAGTTTTTCAAAAATGTTCAAAAATAGCAGATGTACAAACTCGCAGCCGTGAGCTTGTATATATGCTATTTTTGAATAGCCAACGCAAACATCTAAAATGACACAGATGCGTTCCCGGTTTCACCCTGTAGGCCTATACTTCTTTGTACGACAAGCGAAAAATAGCCAATCTACAAGCTCACAACGTGCAGCATCTCCTGACACGTTGTGAGCTTGATAGATCTACTATTTTGGCTATTTGTGAAACAAAAAAAAGGGATTATCTAAATATATTCCATTTTTATTACATTTTTAAATTGTGATGATCAAATATCAAACCATCTCACCACCGGCGATATAAATGAATGACCAGGGGGAGAGGGGGGGGGTATCAAAAGCAGAGACTTGGATCCCACCCCGTCCCTCCAAGCAAATCCAACCCTGACTTTAACAATGCCATCGACCATGTGCTGAGTCCTAGTTAATCCTGCTGGCATTAATAGCCAGTGAGGACAGGAGTGGTGCTGGTGCACTGATGGACTTAAAAAGAGTTTTTCTGGCTGTGGAACCTGGGAAGTAAACACATTATTACCACAAAGCTCTTCAGTTATACACAAGCTCTGCATTTGATACGGCTCTATTAAGTGGTGGCAGTTTTGGAATAATCGTGTGTGTGTGTGTGTGTGCGCGCGCACGCACGCGTTTGTGTGTGAAGTCTTCTGAGATGCTTACTATGTTTTCGAAATGTGTGTGTCTGTGTGTGTGTATGTGTGTGTGCATTCACGTGCGTGGGTGCATGTGTGTGTGTGCACTGAAGTTTTCAGAAGTGCTTCAGGAGTGCTTAAACACGTGTAGGAGAGTGAGATGCATCGAGGTTCTTAAGCAGCAGGCTGATTGAAGAGGCTGTTGAGAAATACAGTTTACGTTTGGCCAGATGCAACATTGCCTGTTAATCGCGTCAGCTGTAGTGCCGGCAGGTTAAATCACGTTACACATGTATTGTAGGAATAATGTGTGCATAAGGGAGTGCACGAGTGCATGTGTGCTGTGTGCCCTGTATGTGCTTATGGGGAGTGCATGTGCTTGTGTGCATGCTTGTCGGCGTACTTGCACACGCATCTGTGCATTGTGTATGCATGCATAATGGCGTATTTGTATATATAGACAGAGCAAATGCATAAAGTATAGGTTGTATACAACCCGTGTGAGTGTGCGTGCGTGTGTGTGCGTGTGTGTCAAGTGCAAGAGCATGAGCATGTGTTCATACTGAATGTATCCCTGCATATAGTGTATAATGTGTACAATACACGCAGGCACGCACGCATGCACGGACACATGCGCGCGTGTGTGCGTGTGCGGGCGTGTGCGCACACACACACACACACACACACACACACACACACACACACACACACACACACACACACACACACAAACCAAGTACATTTATTTCCATTTGGATACACAATCTCATCAATATTCCAGGTGATCAAATCGCAAACAGAAAGCCAAGGAGAGGTGGAGAGAGAGAGGGAGACAGATGTAGAACGGGACAGTTTGGGAGGAGAGAGAGAGAGTGAGAGAGAGAGAGAGGGAGAGGGAGAGAGAGGGAGAGAGGGATGTACAATGTCATAAATAACCTTGGGGAGAAGTCACCTATCCTTTGGCAGGCCACAGCTCGTGAGGGAAATGAATGGGTTGTCACTGGTGTGTCTGTGCCCAGTGTGTGAGGGCCACTGGGGCTGGCACTACCGCACTCTTTCACATCCTCACCATTTATTTAACCACTTAAACCCTCTACACTTAACAAACTGGACCTGAGTCGCTTGCTTTTCTGCTGTCTACAACTAATCTCTTTCACAAAATTAGACAAGCTTGTATATCCGTTATTTTTTGGCTGATGTTCCCCCTCAGAATACGGATGCTGGGGTTCGAGTGGTTAACTCTGACAGTGTACAAATATATGTCGTGGTTTGTTCACTATCAGAGTTACAAATGGATACATTAACACATTCAATCTGGGAACGCATCTCTGTCATTTTAAGATTTCTTTGGGCTATTCAAAAATAGCAGATATACAAGCTCATAGCGCGGCACCGAGTGCCGCGCTATGAGCTTGTATATCTGCTATTTTTTGAAAAATCGTGAGCATTTGAGCAAATCTTTGAATATGTACATTTATAAAGCGAACGATTGTAATTCAAATCTTTGCTTCTTCGCTTAAAAAAATATATATTCAAAGATGTTCACAAATTTCCACGATTTTTCAAAAATAGCTGATCTACAAGGCACTACGAGCTTGTAGATCTGCTATTTTTGATTAGCCAAAGAAATCTAAAATGACAGAGATGCGTTCCCGGATTGAATGGGTTAACACACAGAAACAAAAAGGGGGAGAAAAAAAACTATTCTTTATAGTTTAGAAACACAAATACACACAAACAGTGTGTGTGTGCGCGTGCGCTTCTCTCTGGACTCCAGGTGTGTGCTGGAAGGGTGTTTTTGGACTCCAGGTGTGGAGGAGGGTGTTTTGGCCCCACGGCACCATTCTCATTCAGTCCATAAGACACAATATTTACCCACAGTTCACTGGACCTTAACATTACAGCACGCTGCAGGGCAATGTGTTGCGTGTGCTTGCTTGGGAATGTGTGTCCAGGCGGGTTGTATGTGTGGCTGCATAGTGCATACCATACGTTTAGTGGAGTAGTATGGGGTATGAGGGATTATCCAGTGGTGGAAGTAGCCTACTATTTTTTTTTACTTGAGTAATAGTATCAATATGAAGTGGAAATACTCTGTTACAAGTAAAAGTCTGGTATTCAGAATTTACTTTAGTAAAAGTACAAAAGTATCGGCATCAAAATATGCTTAAAGTACCAGAAGTAAAAGTATGCATTATGCAGAATGTCCCATTGTAGATCGGCTCTTTTCAAATGGCCGAAATATATATATAGAGCTTAAGTGTTTAATGTATGTTAAGTAATAAAAATCTAAATCTAAAAAGTAACTTGTTTTCAAAAAAAAATTGTGTGGAGTACAATACTTGCCTCAGAGATGTAGTGGAGTAGTAGTAAAAGTATTGAAAATTGGGAATACTCCGCTAAAGTAACAAATACCTCAAAATTGTACTTAAGTACGGTACATGTACTTAGTTACTGTACACCACTGCATACGTCTGCGTGAGCTTGTGCCCGTGGTCTGCGTGAATGTAATGTGTATATTGATGAAAGCCCTGCACCGTGGTGTTGATCAGATTACACAGCTACACAGTAAAACCTGGACTAATGTAATTCTGAGAGAGTGTAAATATGGAGCCTCTCAAAATAATTCTCAGTTTTTACTATGCATGCATGAATGAATGATGCATTTTTATTTACATGTCTTTTCTTAAGATGCGTCCCTTACGGGATTATAAGACTCTCCATCCCCCCCCCAAAAAAAAACATAATTCTGCAACGTTACATTCACTGCATGTAAATGCCTCCCACATATTGTACATGTATAGTATATATATAGCACGGGTGCCATTGTTTCATGTTCGCTTTGATTTACGACATATTATGTAAGAACATTCAGAGCAGTTCTTTCTTAAAAAAATATAAAAAACACGTTTTTCCTCCACTGGTATTGAGTGGTCGCCCTCGCTTGCAATTCTTCTGCTCTGTGTGTGTGTGTGTGTGTGTGTGTGTGTGTGTGTGTGTGTGTGTGTGTGTGTGTGTGTGTGTGTGTGTGTGTGTGTGTGTGTGTGTGTGTGTGTGTGTGTGTGTGTGTGTGTGTGTGTGTGTGTGTGTGTGTGTGTGTGTATGCGTGCGTGTGCGTGTGTGTGTGTGAGAATTTGCGTGTGAACAAGCTGACACAACAGAAACACGCGGGCGACTGAATAGATTCATGTCGGTTTCCCTCAGAAGTCAGCGGCTGCCTTTATGAAGACTCCGCTCGGCGGTTCATTTTAATTTCCTGCAGGGCCTGAGTGACATCAGAGAGCAGGTAATCTGAAGAACTCCATTTACCCTTTTACACTTACATCTTAACCCACCCCCAAACATTGATATTTGACAGAACAAGACGCCCCCCCGTGCGTGAGGAAAGGTTCTCCGCCTGTCCAATGAAAATAATTTGAAAAAATATATATATTAAATGTAAAAAAAAAAATGTTTGGGCGTGACATATTACGACCCCGTCCTCATTTTACATCAAACCCAGGAACGAAGTGACACGGTTTTGCACAAATGACACGACCATTTACATCACAAAATGGACTCCTAAATGCAAACAGGCATAACTGGGAACAGACAAATCCTTCTTCTTCTTTTTTTCATTATTTTTTCAATTGGAACATTGTTCAGAGGGACGTTTATTCAAATTTCACACTGTGTATTTTACTTGGACAAAATGAAGAGCAGAAATGAGGAGAAAAGGACAGAGAGAGAGAGAGAAAGAGGGGTGTGTGTGTGTGTGTGTGTGTGTGTGTGTGTGTGTGTGTGTGTGTGTGTGTGTGTGTGTGTGTGTGTGTGTATGTGCGTGCGCGTGCGCGTGTGTGCGCGTGTGCGCGTGTCTGTGCGAGAGAAAAAAGGCAGAGCGAGGGAGTTCGAGAGACTCATTCCTGATAAAATATTAGATCTACAAGCTCACAACAGGGAGCAGCACGACCCGTTGTGAGCTTGTAGATCGGCCATTTTTGGTGCGCGGCACCCGCATGCAACTGAGTATAACTCAGGCCTAAGAGAGAGAGAGAGAGAGTGTGTGCGTGAAGAGGAGGAGAGACAAAAACCAATAGAGAGGACATGGCTGGAGGGGGCCGTTCCATATTACATTTTGCATAGACGTCGGCTGTAATTTGCCTTTGATCTTTGTCCCACGATGACTCACTGAAGCCGTCCTCCTCTGCCAAGCAGGCAAAGGAGGAGAGAGAGAGAGAGAGAGAGAGAGAGAGAGAGAGAGAGAGAGAGAGAGAGAGAGAGAGAGAGAGAGAGAGAGAGAGAGAGAGAGAGAGAGAGAGAGAGAGAGAGAGAGAGAGAGAGAGAGAGAGAGAGAGAGAGAGAGAGAGAGAGAGGGAGGGCAGAGAGGAGAGGGAGCACGGGGAGAGCGAGGAGGACAAGAAGGGGGAGGAGGAGGGTGAAGGGGAGGATCGGTGAGGGAGGGAGGGAGCGAGATATGGACTGTAGGGAGCAAGATTAGAGAGAGAGGTCATACGGAGGGGGGGAGGCGTATACAGTAGGTAAGGAGGGAGATAAGGGACAGAAAAAGGGTGGATGCAGGGTGGTAATGGGAGGGAGGGAGAGAGGGGCTGCTACAACTCTAGTCTTCACACATACATACATACATTTATACTGTACATACTGTACATACATACAAACAAAAACATACACATACATACATACATACATACATACATACATACATACATACATACATACATACATACATACATACATACATACATACATACATACATACATACATACATACATACATACATACATACATACAGCAAGCCTTCATCAAAGCCCCTCTCTCCCACACTCTATGTAAATATAGATTGTCACCCAGTATTCATCGTTGGCCTCAATATCCAATCTCGGGCACAGCTGCATCAGCCAGATCGAGCCACAGGCGAGGGGTAGCGAACAATGAATTTGTTCGTCATGTACAAAAAGAGAACATTTCAAAAGTGAAATCCGTAAGCCCCGTCAGCGTCGGCGTGGGCTACCAGGGCTACTATGGCAGTAGCTGAACAATCGGCGCTATAAGCTAAAGTGCCTCCGAGTTCTGAACTGTCACCACGAGCGTCACCAGTAGCTGGTGAATGAACCACAGCGTGTCAAACTTGGCAGCCACACAGCTGCTGCGTTGATCAAATGCTATTTTCTCCCTGTCTTTGTGACTATAAAAGGCCATGGGTATGTGACGAGCAAACTTATCACCCCTGGGCATTGGTTGTGTCCATCGGTAATCAACCTCTGGCCCGGGTGCATCAGATACTCCGTATCAGTAGTGTTTTGATGAAGTTGCAGACGTGTTGGTGTGAGCGTGGAGGCCTCGGTGGGGCCAGGGCCAGCCAGCACCCTGCTGTGACATTCAACACAGATGATTATGTACCCTGCTGCGCTGCACTGCGCACGGCGCTGATGTAATCAAAATAAATATTAGTTCCAATGTTGGGTCCTACGGACGGGTCAATAAAAGCACTTTAATTCCTAATGTATTTATATCCATTCTGATGAGAAATGAAAATGTTGCTTTGCGGTATGTCATTGCTCAGTATTCCAGAAAGCATATAAGCTTTACTATATCCTCTGGTGTAATAGTGGATATAGAAGTGGTACACTAGTTGTAGTAGTGTTATAAGAGTGCACCGCAGTCCATGTCTGTATAGGCCTGATTGTACTTAGCAAGAGTGTGCAGATGCTACTGTATGTGGTTCGGTCTGCTGACATGCACGCATTCAAGAGCAACATTTGCTATTCTCTGGGTTAAAAATGGATAAATTAACACCAGGGATTTTACTGTGTATATGCACACTGTGCGTGCATGCATGCGTGCACACGCGTGTTTGTTTTTGTGTGTGCGTGTTCCTGCAATGCATGCATCTGCGGGTGAAAAGATAGAATAGAATATCCTACTCAGGTAGTACTGTTGCTTGACTTAAATACTTGTGTTGAGAATTACTTAACCCATTAAGACCGGGAACACATCTGTGTCATTTCAAATTTCTTTGAGCTTGTAGATCTGCTATTTTTGAAAAATCGTGATTGATTTTGCAAATCTTTGATTATATATATTTTTAACCTTTTTAACTCAGATCGTTGCTTCTGGGGGTCCCTGGAACAAAATATTTTGAGATGGGGGTCCGCTGCCAAATACATATCATTTTGGGGGTCATTGACATGAAAACGTTTGAGAACCACTGATGTAGCAACACACAAAAGAGTACATGTGAACGCTATAATAATTACAGAAACAGAGTACTTGTACTGTATAGCTACGTTCCACCACTGCACGCATGCGACTGTAATCTTTCTTCCTTTCACTTGCATTGGAAAGGCCTCCCCATTCGCCTCTGAGAACCTCCTCTACTCAAGTCAAATCATGCCTTTTGATGAAGGTGTACAGCTATCCTGATCTCACCTTTTCCTCCGAACCCCCACCGCCCCCCACAACCTCGCTTTCAGTCCGAGCGGCTTAACATGACATTATTTAGAATTAATGTAATTCACGGGGAGACATTGGAAGTCCATTGTGCGTCAGATGTTCTCTCTTTTGTCTGGGGCCCCGGCCCCTCCTGAACAATGCTGTCATTTTAGCGCAAGCTAATATGATTAAAGCGGCCTGACAATAGACAGTCTAATTCATTCGGTCATTAGGGAGTTGGACGGGCCGAGAGAAAGAGACGGGGGTGGGGGGTTGTTGGGCGGGGGGGGAAGATTATGGAGGCCGCATACTAATTCACTGGCAGTGGAGAGATGGACAGCCAAATGGACTCCCACTCTGAAAAATAGGCCTATCACCACTACAGAGTTTTAACTAAAACTGAGAGAGAGAGAGAAAGAGAAAGGATCCACCACACCGTGTTAAGTATGCAGTAGAAAATCATCAATCACACACGTGCGGAGGAGATGGATTTATAAAGGTGTCAGATGAGGAGTAATAATAGCAATAATCTGCTAGAGGCACTCCGTACCTCTCCTGAGGATGAGGAGTTAGCAGAGAGTGGTGCTGGCTGGGTTTCCAGGAGGAGACCTCCGCCAAAACGCAGTGAGAGAGAGAGAGACCGAGAGACATACCTATGGTTTCTGAAAAAAGCCCACCCTCCTAGTGCACACATACACATACACATACACATACACATACACATACACATACACATACACACACACACACACACACACACACACACATACACATACATATACACATACACATACACACGCGCACACACGCTCCCATTACTGACAATTGAGCTCTGCTACTGCTCTTAACTGAGGGGAGATCGGACACTTAGCCTCTCCCAAGGCGAGGTCTGTTTCTCATAAGCATACAGCGAGACGGTGGCATCTGACGAGTGCCTTTCATCTTCGGCGGTGGGGCGAGCGAGCGTTGGCAGGCGCGTCGCGCCGAGCTCCCGCAGACGCTAGAATGAATCCCACTTCACACGTTTGCCTATAAAGTTACACAGCCATTAGGGCCCCGCTGCCGCAGAAAGAGTGCACACTGTTTGCCATCCAGACGATTAGGTATAAGCCTCAAATAATATCAAATTCTGCTACCGAGACACCAAGACCTCGAGTGTTGCTACGCAGGGAAGAAAACACACACACACACACACACACACACACACACACACACACACACACACACACACACACACACACACACACACGCCGGCTGGCTTCGACAGCATCCCTCTGCGGAGTATTTTCGGCCAAATTATGACAGAATTGCAGCATAGGTGGAAATTGTTGCGTCGTGGATGATCGCCAAGTTTGGAGAATTTGTTTCTTTTTTTTATGGGTGGTTATTATGCTCAGGACACAGCCATGCGTGTCAAGTAGCATCATTTATAAGTGTTCAGGCTGAATAAGGCTTCTATCAACATTCAGCCAGAGCTCTCATCCTATAGTGATAATCTGAATACGCTGTTTGACTGACTCTGCTGTTTGCAAAGTTAAGGTTATCTTTCCCGACACAGAGAGGCGGGTGAGGACTTGTGGGCCAAGGTGAAAAAAAACTTCAAAGCTGAATAAGATCAGATTTGAGATCTCTTGTTTATTCGTTTCCCCGTCTCTCTGCTCACTCTTCCTGCTCTACTCTGACGAGAGTACGAGGCAGAGTTTGAACGCCGCTATTGGCACCACGCCATGCAGTATATAAACCAACTTCAGAGTTGTCGGATGTCAACAGGGGTGGCTTTGCTGGTCTCCGATGCTGTGGTGTAGCGTTGGACAACAACTACACACTCTGGCCCTCGGTAACCCTTCCAAGCACCCATGACACCCGCGGATGAGGTTGAAAGGAAGTTTTCTTTGTGTTTTAGCGAAGCAAAACTTCACAAAAAGTCTGCAGTCAATAATCTCAAGGGCTTCCTATTGGTTCCCTAGAAACTTCATGGTACCGTACCTCTCTGGAGAACATACATGACAAGGGGTCTAATAACGGCCTGGTTTGAAGGTGAATCTCTGACGTCATATTGATGACCTCATATTGATGACCTCATATTGATGACCTTATATTGATGATGTCGGTTTTATGAGTTCAGAACATGTGAACACAATGTCATACAAATAAATATTCACAATATGTGGAAAAAAATATTCAGGGATTGACTTCCTTGGCCTCCTGGCAGCGTGCACAAGAAATTTGGCACTGATCAATGCAGTGGTTTACGAGATTAGC
Organism: Gymnoscopelus microlampas; assembly: GCF_963454915.1. Taxonomy (NCBI): domain Eukaryota; kingdom Metazoa; phylum Chordata; class Actinopteri; order Myctophiformes; family Myctophidae; genus Gymnoscopelus; species Gymnoscopelus microlampas. The sequence continues at coordinate 27,919 of NW_028155773.1, read as the reverse complement.
TGCATAAAGACACGGGCGGACTGATGGACACAAGGGCACACAAACTTTTGGGGGGCACACGCGCGCGCGCGCACACACACACACACACACACACACACACACACACACACACACACACACACACACACAGACGCTGTAGGTGCTGTAAAAATAACAGTTGATGTTGGCAGCGTGCATGCTGAGACTGATCCGTGTAGTGGAGGGGTCTTCAATGTTTTTCAGGCCATGGACCCCTTAGCTCAGAGAGAGAGAGATGAAGCAGGAACCCCTCACTACATATTGCTTAAAATTGTGTTGCAGATTCAACTTTTTCATAGATTTCATAGTGACAGACAGACAGGGGCGGAGGCATGATATCTGGCCCTGCCTTCAGCCCAACGGAGATACAGTAATAATACACAGCTATGTCTTCAGATGTAGAAAAGGTTCAAAAGAAAAACATTATCGCAAAAAAAAAACGTCGGCATGTTCATATGTGTGAAGAAGCAGGAAAAAAGAGAAACGAATGTTCTGTAAGGCAGTATCATTAATAACACAGTGACTAGCGAACGTCACAGGGAACAATGGCATTGTGTGGGGAAAAGATGACAAATCCTCTCCTCTCTTTTCTCTTTGAGACGGCTCTATCTATTAATTACTTTTATGTCTTCATTCATTATTTCACAGCATCCCCACGACTGCATTGATTCTTTTAATGGCCCCGTGGCAGTACAATTAAACATATAGGCTTCAATGCACTGAAGGACAGGCTGGTCTCCGCAGCCAGGCCCATGTACATGTGATTGTGTTGTTATAACCGACAGGAAGGGAACCTTGAGTCATTTTAGTGCAGGATTTTCATTCCTATTACTATTGTTTTAATGTTGTTTGGGGAGGGGGGGAGGGGGCGGCGCTCAGGAGGTAGGGCAGCGAACTGCAATGTTCCCGGATTGATCCCGGCTTTAGCCGCACCTGACATTTTGTCCTTGAGCAGGACACTGTACCCTAACTGCTCCCGATTGAAGTTTGGTGCCTTGCACGGTTGCATGTTGTAATGCACGTTGGATTAGGCCAGTGTAGAAATGCAGGCCATTTACCATTATTTACAGTATTTTCTGACATTGACCCTAGTATCCCTATCGTGGGCATTTATTAGCGAACATTCGCTGGAAAATAGGCAAATACCGTATTCGCCGGAAATAGCTATATAAATAAGCTCACAACGTGTCGCAACTCGACACGTTGACAGTGGTCAATCAGCAGTTTTTGGTGAAGAGATTTGGTGTAGAGGGGAGGGTGGGGGAGTATAGACCCCAGGAGGACCCCAGTCAACCAAGTGTATAGGGTGGTTAAGGCAATGATTCTTAACTCAGAGCTACTAACTACAACTAAGGCAACATCTACATCTACACTCCACCCTTAATACAAGCACACTGAGATGCATAATAACCTTAATCCAACTTTAAAAAATGCCCTGGCTACTTTCTCATTTAAATATTTTTGTTAGCTTATGTTATATTCATGATCCCCATGAGTTGAGGGGGCTGAAGTTTTGAGATTCCATGCCTGCTCTGCCATGTTTCTTCATTAACAGAAATACATGATGAGTTGAATGTCTAAATATTGAGAGAACATATTATTCTTTCCAAATACAGTATAGCAATAATGTCCAGCCTAGGAGGAAACCTACGGCGAATTTATCTATTACAGTATACTGGTTCTCAAACTTTTTCATGGCAAGGACCCCCAAATTGATATGTATTTGGCCGCGGACCTCCATCTGAAAAGGTTTTGTGCCAGGGACCCCCAGAAGAGAAACATTTTCGATATTTTTCAACATTAAAAAAAAATAGCAGATGTACAAGCTCCCCCTGTGAGCTTGTACCCCACTTTGAGAACCAATGCATTACAGGATAAAACAACGGCTATCCACCCCTATACAATTATGCTCAATATGTACACGGAATCTTCACCAAATGTACAATAAATAGAAGTTTGGCCCACTATGCGGGCCGAACGTCTAGCGCCCACGCAGCGCCCACTTGGCAGCGCAGATCACTGGCGTAGCGTCATGAGGGCCAGTGGGGCCATGGCCCGGTTAGAGAAGGCCCTGCGTGCCACGTACAGTATAGCTGGCCAAATTCCTGAGCAAAAAAATAAAAAAAACTCCTGGGGCAAAAAATAATAATAATAATAATACCCAGGGGGTCCGCGGACTCCCCCCCCCTTAGGGGTCCCTGGAGACCCTGGGACCTACAGACACGGCGAAGGAAAACTGTAAAGCCACAGCCACGCATGCAAGATGTTGTACAGGAACTCTGCAGCCGCACTGAGGCGCAGCAGGCATGACAACCACGTTAGCGTTAGCTACATGCTAACGTTGAAAGTGCGTTAGCGTTAGCCACATGCTAAAGGCTCATATTAAGCACCCTTGGGAAGTAAGCAGTGAAATACAACGATCGCTATCACAGTAGTGGACATAAACATGCGTTAAATTAGTAGGAGGCTGCAGTGACCTTTTGACAATATATATGACAGGGCGAGACATGAGTGATTGTGCTATACAGCTGGGCTCGGTGCGTCCGACTGTAATGGCGGCAGCGAGCTATGTGAGGCAGTACTTGATGCTGCTGTCTGGAGACTGGCCTAAGCATGACACGACCAATGAGAGTTAGCGCTTAGGTTGTTGCTAAGATACGGTGTATGGCACAAAGCGTCTCTGCCCCATAGCGTGTAGATCTCGCACACATGATTGGCGTAGCCTGCGTTGCCAGGTTTGCCTTTTGTATAAGCGATTTGGGGCGTATTTGGGCGCGCTTTTGGGGCTCGTTTGCATAGACCACGGCAGCGCTTGTTTCTCGCCCGTTTCACGGATGTGGCAAGGAAGGTGTTGGGTTGCGCTGCGCTGTGGGGTAGTTGGGGTTGCTCGTGCGCACGCATCCAGGCAGGCGCATGGGCAGTTCTGCCGATGCAACTTTGACCTAACTGTAACCTACCGAGGCACACTCCGCCGCGCATGGGCAGATCTGCCGATTGTATTATAGGATACTCATGATCAAAGTTCTGTCAGTGTTTATAATAATTACAACCAAGTGCTAACAGTATTTACAATAATTACCCTACTACAACCAAATCCAAGTTACTGTAGACAAATTCTGCGATGCAAAGTTTAACCACCTAAACCCTATAGGAATACAGGCAGGCCACAGTATTAGGGTTGTAAGAGATTTACTGAATGATCTGAATGATGCTTAATTCAATCACTTCTTCAAGAGTTATACCCCCCCCCCCCCACACACACACACACACACACACACACACACACACACACACACACACACACACACACACACACACACACACGCACACTCACCAACACGTCTCTGTTCATTGATGAAGTTGCTTTAAAGGGGAAGTGAGTGGGAGGTGTATATTTAGCATATCTGGCTAAGTGGTCCTAACAAGCCCTGGCTTGCGCCACGTGAAAAAAAATACTAACATAATGTCTGAAATAATTGAATGAAGGGAGAAAGTGTGATCTTACCAGGGAAATAATTTTCTCCTTTTGAACCCATGATGCTGTGCACTTTATGCAAATTGGTGTCTAGGGACAACAAATTCCCTCTTAATACATATGCAGACTTCATGAAGCACAGAGAGGGAGAGGAGAGGAGAGGAGACAGTCGGGTGAGAGTTAATAAATGCAAGTCAGCGAAATCCATGTGTGTACCCTACCGGCCACAGCTTGACTCATTCTGTTATAAATCCTCACTGTCGGTTTAACTCAGAAAGGTTACAAATGTACCAAATATAGGGTCTATTTGGTTATATTTGTACACTCTCTGTGATGCAAGTTACAGGGGTTTCTTGTGTGTGTGTGTGTGTGTGTGTGTGTGTGTGTGTGTGTGTGTGTGTGTGTGTGTGTGTGTGTGTGTGTGTGTGTGTGTGTGTGTGTGTGTGTGTGTGTGTGTGTGTGTGTGTGTGTGTTGACTGGCCACAGTTTAAGCATACAATAACCTTGTTTCATTTTATCAGATGGATATTTCGTAAAGGTCGTGAAGGCATGTGTCCACAAATACACGCATCTTTTATTCCATCACAAATTCTGAAATCTTATGTTGCAATTTCTAAATTATCTTTATAATACGGTATGAGAGAGACTGACACCCTCCAAACCAACAGAAAATAATGCATACAGGATATCTACTGGTAAAAACATAGAGAAATATTAAATGTAGACTCTATTAAATATGAATACATATATGGACAGCATTTTAAGGAGGGAAAAACTTGAAAGTTTGTGGAAATGGAAAAACAGTCATGACACACTTATAGTACACATACAGTACATACATACACAAGCATACACACACACACACACACACACACACACACACACACACACACACACACACACACACACACACACACACACACACACACACACACACACACACACACACACACACACACACATGCAAGCCGACACATACACGCTGCATGCATACATGCAAGCCGAAACATAACACACCGAAACACACACACACACACACACACACACACACACACACACACACACACACACACACACACACACACACACACACACACACACACGCATACTCAGGAGGAAGTTTTGAACGCTGTCTCCTGGCTCCAAGTTGAGTGTGTCTTTCATGTGTCGGCAGCGGGCGTCTTGTGCTTTTGTATTGTTTTATTATTTATGCATGGTGGGGGGTGAGAGGGGGGGGGGGCAGTGTTGGGACAGATGGGGAGGGGTTAAGACAGGCAGTGAGGGTGACTGATTCATATTCTGTTTCAGTGGCATGTTAGTGAGCTGAGGACTTCAAACATTCCCCTACCAAATGTAGAGAGGGATGGAGAGGAGAGGTTCCTGTGAGTGTGCGTGTGTGCGTGTGTGTGTGTGTGTGTGTGTGTGTGTGTGTGTGTGTGTGTGTGTGTGTGTGCGTGCATTCAAAAACAGATGGAGATGAGGAAGTGTGTGGGAACAGGCAAATGAAAGAAAACAAAGAAAGAAAGGACAGGCAATACACAGCAGATAGCAGAGTTGATTAAAAAAAAACTTTTCTCTGTCTTTCCCCCTGACTTTCTCTCTCTCTCTGTGTTAAACACACATTGAACACACAAAGAAACATTGGTAAATGGAGGAAAATAGGGAATAGGAAACATACTGGACAAATACAACCGTCTACATACTACAGTCCGATACTATAAAACCCTCACTGTTAATTGATAGTGTACTGTACACTGTCAGCGTTCAAATGTTGTAACTGTAAGAATTTGAAAGTGTTCAATCTGCCCAGCTTTCATCTTTAGCCTTATGTTGCCAGTGTCCATGACTCTACAGCACCTTGTCAGTCACTGTGTGTGTGTGTGTGTGTGTGTGTGTGTGTGTGTGTGTGTGTGTGTGTGTGTGTGTGTGTGTGTGTGTGTGTGTGTGTGTGTGTGTGTGTGTGTGTGTGTGTGTGTGTGTGTGTGTGTGTGTGTGTGTGCGTGCGTGCGTGCGTGTGAGAGAGAGAGAGAGAATTTTCAGCTGAGATTGTGTATGCGTGAGTGTACCTGAGATGAGATATTGTACCTGTGAGATATTGGTTTAACGAGATTGTGTGTTTTTGTTTCTGTCTGTTTGTGTGTAGTTTGTAGTGTGTATTTAAATGAGATTGTAAACAAGCACAATTGTGTTTGTGCGTGTGTGCGCTGTACATATGTGTATGCATCTTCAAGTATTACGAAAATGAATCTAATATTCATTTGTGTTTTATGTAAGCTTTCTGTGTGTGCATGTGTGTGCACAGTGATAAGACAAACAAACACATCTCACACACACACACACACACACACACACACACACACACACACACACACACCCACACACACCCACACACACACTCAGACGTGGAGAGAGAGATTTACGGAGAAGTATTGAATTTCAATAAAGACCCCGATGAGGAGTGCGGCTTGGAAGCTTTTTCAATCTCTCGTCTCCTCGTGTTGAATTAGTCGTGGTACACTCCATTTTCACAATCCCCAGCTAATCACATCTCCCCGTGTCCCCCCGAGCCCCCATTCATTTGGACTATCCCATGAGTCGTGCAAGTCAGCCGGTGCCATCCAACTGGCTCATCATTGGCTCATGCTTAAACTCTGTTGTATGGCAGTGTCGCTTGTCGGAAATAGCTGATCTGCATGCTCACAACGCATCCCATCGCATCGTAGCACCAAATGTAAATCAGGCTTCACACTTCTCTGTCTCCTGTCTACTGTTTCCGTTTTTTCATGGCATGTCATTGAATTGTTCCTTCTTTGTAGCTGTACAAACTTACATGTGTCAAAATGTGCGTCTCTGAGATTTGTCTGCTGTTTTTGAAGTGAAGATTTCATCCCAGTGAGTGTTGGAATACGTCTTGACTTGAAGACAGAAAAAACATTATGATTAAATGAAACTCTGGGAAAAATAACGTACCCAGTAGTTTCAAAAAAAAATGTTGAATTATTTTATAGGCCTGCCGCCTATCATAGATTTTAGGGATGGTTTTCTATTTTCTATTCTATGGTTTAAACGTGTTTTCTTTTTTACATATTCAAACATAATAACATAATTAAAAAATCTTTGTGGGTGTGTTTTAATACAAGTGATTCAACGAACGATACATGTGATGTGTTAAAAAACGGTCTCAGGCTGTTCAATTTGTTTTTTACATCCCCTTCAAGGTCTAAAACTTAAGTTTTGTTGCATCTGTTGCCCCACCTCAAGCACTGCACACAATGCTTTGATGTACATAAATCAAATGTGAACTTTCTCAAGGCAAATTTGGAGCATGTACAGTAGATAACAGTGAAATGGTTACAAAGATAATTCCTGTTTCCAGGTAGATCAGACTGGATTTGATCAAGCAGACCTCAGACTGACTTGCATGGTCAGTATGGGCATTTCTTTGTATATCCTATTGTGCATTTCTGTGGCAATTCACATTCAAGATATTTGATATCAGATTCAGATTGCTCTGTATTCCTAATATTTCCTCATAAAGGACTCTCATGTTTGATAGAGTGGTGAGTAACCCTCTCCATCAGGTTTTTAACGTAACAAATAGCAGATCTACAAGTTCACAAGGTGTTGCATCGCGACAAATTAGTGAGCTTGTACTGTAGATCAGTTTTTTTCCACTTTCACAAAAACATGTATTCATTGATTTATTTAAATTTTACTAATAAGGTTGCAAGTGGTTCAAGCAGAGGCCTCTTAGTCGCTGTATAAAGTACTCTTTATATAGTGTAATATGTCATACTGTATGTTTCAATAAGTTTGGGTCCCTTCAAACTTCTCTGTGCCTACATGTTTGATTTGGTGTTTTTGAATGAATCAAAACACAGGTCAACTGGGTTGTTTTTAAAAGTATAACAATGAGTCTAATGGAAAAATATAGTTATCTGTAAAGTACAATCGTCATTTTCAAGTAACAACCCACCCCCATTTAGCACTTTCATCATCACAGCGATGCCAGATTCTGATTAATGTCTGGTCTCTATTATAATTTCCTGAAAGGAAAAAAAACGTTTTTTTACCCACAATTATACAGTTGGAGGGAACAATGTCCCATTTGGGATTTGAACCATTTACACAGATGAGCCTTGTAATGCCACGCAAATAGAATTTAATTCAAAGTTAATTCGGCTGCATTACTTTTTAATAAAGAAATGATAAATTATAATCTCTTCTGCAATTTAATCTATTTATGCTGCTTCTATCGCTGGGAAGAGTCCACCGCTGGTCTATCCTTTAATTGGGTGAACGAAAGAAAGAAAGAACGAAAGAAAGAAAGAAAGAATACAAAATGAGATGGAGACAGAAATAAAATAAAGGAAGGAGATAGAGTGAAAGCAGAGAAAGATGGGGAGACAGAAAGAGACTTTTTTTTTAAAGAGATTAAGAGATTATCTGTATCTCATCATACGCCAGCTTCAGTCCCACATCAAACATAAAGTACCCTTAAGGCATCATATGACATCCTGCCTGTCCTCATGGAATGGTCTCAGTGCATTTTAGTTATAGTACCCAAAATGTTTATCCAATAACCTATCCAACCTATCCAATAACCTATAGTATTATTATTATTATTATTAGTAGTAGTAGTATTTATTATTGTTATTATTATTATTATCATAATCATCATCATCATCATCATCATTAATATTATAATTATTAACTAGTTTTCAATGTAGTCCCTTTGGACTGGGTTGTTTTTCCTCTTTATGTTAATGCAGGATAAGCTGCAGCCTCTCATTGGCCAGATTACATGCTAAACCACTAATTAGCACACAATCCCAGGATGTCATTAATATGAGCTGGGCCCCGGCCGGCCGGCAGCTCCCTAACCAGCCTGTTTACTCAGCCAACAACAACTGGGTGGGGAGTATAATGGCTAAACGCGCTACCAGGCTAAAGGCAACACAGCCAAAATCACACTTGTGTAATATACTGTACAGCACGGTGTGTCTGCTGCTCTGTGGCTCCTCCTGTTATGATTTGGAGAGCTGTGGAATAGCCTGGGCACAGTAGGGTACGAGACACCAGGATTTGGAATACTGCTCACGTCATGGGGGCGGCAGTGGCTCAGGGGTAGAGTGGCCGGGTAGTGTGAACTGGAAAACCGCAAGGTTCCCAGTTCGAACCCGGGCTGGGGGGCTCCCCCAGAGTTAGTGTTGAAGTGTTTCCTTGAGCAAGACACTGAACCCCTAATTGCTCCCGATGAGCTTGGTGCTTGGAGCTAGGTTGGTGCCCTGCATGGTTTCCTCCGCCATCGGGGAATGAGTGAATTTAATGCACAATCTATGTAATGCGCTTTGGATAAAAGCGCTATATAAATGCACCATTTATCATAATAAGTCTTTGTATATTTGTGTGCGTGTGCGTGCGCAAGTGCCTGTGATATTATGCACTTTCACAATTTTAAAGGCTGTTAGAAAAACACATCTAGTCACGTAAAACGAAGACCAGTAACCATCAGCCTTCTACCAAAACCAAGGACGTGAGATCAAACGTGCTGACGTTCCTAGCCTCATTCGCCCTCAAACATTCCTAATTGATTGGTCGATTATGCTTTCTCTGTCCCTGCCCCCTTCACACACACACACACACACACACACACACACACACACACACACACACACACACACACACACACACACACACACACACACACACACACACACACACACCTCCATTAATTGCCCCATAACGACGCTACAGGGGCCGACGTGTGTAAGACTCGACCAATTAGAATAGTAATAGTCTCTAATTACAAAAAAAAGGATTTTCAATAAAAAAGGGAGGAGATAGCGAATATGATTACTTATATTCATTAACTTTTTTTTTTCTTTCTTTTTTTTTTACCTCCCCGCCCCCCCCCCCCCCCTCTTTCCCTCCACCATGGAACTTTGCTCCCTTCATTTATTTTTTTTATATGAATATTTTATCTCCTGTGAAACATCACACAGGGTGCTGTCGTCCCTGGGCAAAGGCCACAGACAGAACAGCACAGAAGAGCCTTTCTTCATGGCTCTCTCAGAGATCCTCTCTTTGTTTTCTCCGTAATGAACATGTCCACCCCCCACCCCAACCTGCTGGCAGCCAAGTAAATTTTAATTAACTTCCGTTCCATTCTTTCCTTTTCTAATTTTTTTTCTCCTTTTGGGGGGGGGGGTATGTTGTTTTGACCCATTAAGACCTGAGGCCTATTCTACAAATGCCTTCTAAATCAGTAGTTCTCACACTTTCAAGACTTTTCAAAGATGTTCAAAAATAGGAGACGTACAAGCTCGCAGTGCATGTGGCACGTTCAACCTGGTAAATTAGTAAATAAGTATACTGCACTTTATCACAAAATGTTCGGGGCATGTAATATAATAATAGGAGAACATTTGGCGAAAAGCTTTCTAGAACAATGACTGCATATTGTTGCTGTCGGGCGAAAACCTTGTATGTCCAAAACCGTTTCTGCCCGACAGTGACGATATGCAATTATCGTTCCAGGGAGCCAGCGACTGCTGCAGCGTGCTTGTGTGTCTCTGTATGAGTTTATACTTTTGTAGTCTGGCGTGTCCAGCCACTCCAGTCTGAATGGAGATCTGGGGAAACTCTCATTGGAGATAGCGGAGAGCATGATCGAGCAGCTCATTCATTGGCGCGTGGCGGCGTGGCTAAACTGCGTGTGCGTGTGCGTGCACATCACTGATGCTTTGGTTGTCCTTATGCTCCTTGATGCTTGCAGCCAAAGCATGTCATGATCTAAGAGAGAAAAACAAAAACAGAAGCGAGGATATGAGTGTGCGTGTGTCCGCAAACGCATGTGTACATGTGTGATCATATAGTATGTGTACCACGAGTGTGAGCGCAGAGCGTGGGAATATACAGTACGTTTGCACGTCAGTCTCATATCCTGTGTGTGTGTGTGTGTGTGTGTGTGTGTGTGTGTGTGTGTGTGAGTGTGAGTGTGTGTGTGTGTGTGTGTGTGTGTGTGTGTGTGTGTGTGTGTGTGTGTGTGTGTGTGTGTGTGTGTGTGTGCGTGCGTGCGTGCGTGCGTGCGTGCGTGCGTGCGTGCGTGCGTGCGTGCGTGCGTGCGTGTGTGTTAGCCTGCGGGGCGGCCATAGGTTTAAGCAGCAGCAGACAGGGCCAGATGGTCACCCCAGGCAGAGCAGCAGGTTGGCCTGCATGTTTACCTGCTCCTCTCTGGGTCATGTCAGCTTCCTCTCAGCTTAGCCACAACACACCTCTACTCACCGTGCCAGAAGATGCCAGGCTCCTCCTCTTCCTCCTCCTCTTCTTCCTCCATCTCCCTCCTACCCCACATATAAGTCTCTTTTTTTCCTCTTCTAAACTATAGGTTTTCGTCCTCAGCCCCCAGTATAATAATAATAATAATAATAATAATAATAATAATAATAATAATAAGTATTATTATTATTACCCATTATCATTATCAGTATTATTATTATTTTATTGAAACACTAATATACACAAAAATATTATAATTTGAATTCATATTGGTTATTGCAGTGGTTCTCAAACTTTTTCATATCAAGGACCCCCAAATTGACTCTTATTAGCCCGCGGACCCCCATTTCAAAAGATAAGCCAGGGACCCCCATAAGAGAAGATTTTCACGGCTCTCTAGCAGTGATTCTCAACCATTTTAATTTCAAGGACCCCCAGTTTGACATGCATTAGGGCTACGGACCCCCATTTATTGGCATTTCTAGCCCTGGGACCCCAATTTGTATTGTAAAATCAATGTTAATGTAACTCTGAGAGTGTACAAATGGAACCAAATGGACCCGTTAGGGTCCACTTGGTTCCATTTGTACACTCTCAGAGTTACAGACCCATAAGGGTCCATTTGGTGCCTATCCATCATTTAGCTGGGGACCCCCTGGAACCCCCGCAAGTACCCCTGGGGGTCCCCGGACCCCACTTTGAGATCCAATGGGTTATTGTACCCACTCTTTCATCTCCAATTTAGTTCCAAATGTTTCCCTATTTTTGCCGAGAAGTTTGCCTATTATGACATGCCCAGAAAGGGGACACCGGGGTCCATGTGGTTAACCACAATACTGTCTACTGCATTCATCTCCATGTTAGTGCAGTCACTGTATAACAGCAGAGCTCGTTGGCACCAGAGCTAAGCAGGATGGGCTGGCTGCGGTAGTAACAGGTGTTTACATGTGCCCACTGGCGCCGTGCCACAGCGTCACAGCAGCAGCCATGTTGGCAGCCATTTGGCCCCCCTTGCCCCGGCCCGCCTGTCGTAATCCATGTAATCTCAGCCCTCAGTGCTGCCAGTCAATTTAGCAATCGTTCAGAGTGGCCCTCTGTGCTACTGACTGACTGACTGACTGACTGACTGTCTGTCTCTCTGTCTGTCTGTCTGGCTGTCTGGCTGGTTGGCTGGCTGACTGGCTGACTGACTGAATGTATGCACTTACGATACTCTTGTTTGTGTGCGTAATCTTTTTTGTATTCTACGCAAATGCGTGCGTGTTTTATGAGCACGAATTATGAGGACCAGTGTGATATGTCAACATAATAGGGGAGGGTTTGGAAGGAAGTGAAATCCCTTTGAAGGGGGGTTATTTTAAGAGGTCAGAGGTCAGTTCAAGGTTAGAGAAACAGCAACAGGGCAATACACCTGACTTGTGTGTTTGTGTGTTTATGTGTCGGTGTGTGTGTGTGTGTGTGTGTGTGAATAGGTGCTGACTGCTGGACTGACCACCGCATGATCATCTCCAAACTGCAAGTGACAGTACGACCCCCTGTTCGCCTCCGAAGAACCGGCAAGAAGCGGTTGGACTGTGCCCGGCTTGAAGCAGCCGAGGCCCGGGATAACCTAAGATCTTCCATTGCTGGGAAGCTGCAGGACATCGACTCCGTCCTGAGCCCTGAAGGCAGTGTTGATGACAACTGGGCCTGCCTTAGCTCAAAGCTGTTTGAGGCGGCAGCCGAGTCTATTGGCTACCGCCGGAGAAGGCATCAGGACTGGTTTGATGAAAATTCAGAACAAATCAAAACCATACTGGACTCCATGCACAAGGCCCATAACGCAGTCCTGAACAATCCTACATCTAGCAGGCTAAAGCAGCACTGGAGAACATCCCGGAAGGAGGTGCAGTCTGTTTTAAGAAGACTGAAAAATGACTGGTGGACCGGCAAGGCCAGAGAAATCGAGAATTTTGCAATGAAAAACGACATGCACAACTTCTACAATGCTGTGAAAACCATTCATGGCCCCAAGAACTCTTCTCTCTCACCTGTGAAGTCCGCTGATGGCTCAACCCTTATAAAGGACCAGAAGCAAGTTGTGGATAGATGGGCTGAACACTTCCAGACTCTCTTAAACCAACCTGCCACTCCTGATTTGGCAGTCCTGGAAGAGCTTCCCAGCTATCCAACCATTGAGGAGCTGGATCTTCAACCAACCTTCTCTGAAGTCCTGGCTGCGGTCAGGTCACTTAAAAACAACAAGACCCCTGGCCCTGATGGCATCCCTGCAGAGATCCTTAAACAGGGAGGCTATCTCTGCACCAGAGCAATTTTCCACTCCATTGCCGATGTATGGAAGCATGGAGCCGTCCCTCAACAATGGCGGGACGCAAACATCGTTACCATATATAAAGGGAAGGGTGAGAAGTCTGCCTGTGGCAATAGTAGGGGAATATCTCTCCTGTCTGTTGCCGGCAAGGTCCTTGCCAAAGTGATGCTGTGCAGACTCATACGGAGCGTAACAGAACATCTACTGCCCGAGTCTCAATGTGGCTTCAGGAAAAACCGCAGTACTGTGGACATGATTTTCACAACTCGCCAGCTACAAGAGAAGTGTAGAGAGCAACACCAAGACCTATACATGGCTTTTGTGGACTTATCAAAGGCCTTTGACACGGTCAACAGAGACTTGCTCTGGGCGGTCCTTCTCAGGGTAGGTTGCCCGCAGAAGTTTGTGAACATCCTACAAAGTTTTCACGAGGGGATGATGGCTCAGGTGACTACAGGAGGACAGGAGTACAGGCCCTTCAGAGTATGCACAGGTGTCAGGCAGGGATGTGTACTTGCACCTGTACTCTTCAACATCTTTCTCATGAGTGTTACCTGGCTACTGCACAAAGAGGTTGAGGGAAGTAGTGGTGTGTTAGTGGATTACAGGTTGGACGGGAACCTGTTTAACATCAGGAGGCTACAGGCTGCTAGTAAAATCAAAACTGTAAACGTAGTGGAGCTACAGTATGCAGATGACTGTGCCTTTGTGGCACTTACACCAGAGGCTCTGCAAGCAACACTGACAGCTGCTGTGAAGGCCTATAGCAGACTGGGTCTCACCGTAAACACGGCAAAGACTGAGGTACTCTGCCAGTGGAACTCCCCTCCCCCAACTCCACCACCATCACCTGTCTTCATCGTCGACGACAAGCCCTTAGCAGTAGTCCCAGATTTTAAATATCTAGGGAGTATTCTCTCTGACAACTGCAGTATGGACAATGATGTCCAAAACCGGATAAAGTCTGCCTCAGGCTCATTTGGTAGACTGCGTAAGAGGGTGTTTGTGAATAAAGACCTCAGCATTCACACCAAGGTTGCGGTCTATCAAGCCATCTGCGTCTCCACACTTCTCTACGGCTGTGAAGCTTGGACCCTGTATCGCCGCCACATCCATCAACTGGAGAAGTTCAACATCAATTGTCTCCAGCGCATCCTTGGGCTAACCTGGCGCGACCGTGTACCACATACGGAAGTCCTGAAGAGAACGGGCACCAAAAGTATGGAGGCCACCTTTCTTCAGCACCAACTGCGATGGGTTGGCCACACCATTAGGATGCCAGACGACAGGCTCCCACGCCAACTGCTATATGGTCAGTTACATCATGGCCAGCGATCTGCAGGAGGTCAAAAGCGGAGATACAAGGACCAGCTCAAAACGGCACTGAAGAGATGTGGACTACAGCATACCCAACTGGAAAGCTCTGCTTCAGAACGTCCTGTGTGGAGGCAACTATGCCATGCTGGACTTCAGCGTTTTGAAGAGGAGAGGAGTGAGGCGAGGGAAAGGAAACGCCAGGGGAGAAAGATGGCCACTGCAGCCAAGACCACAACAAATATTGACTTCATATGCCCCCACTGCAATAGACGATGTGGCTCTCGCATTGGACTCCACAGTCACCTCACAACTCACCAAAGAAAGAAGTAGAAGTCATCATCGGATACGATGGACTACCATAAGCAAGTAAGTAAGTGTGAATAGATGCAGGTCAGCCTGTTTTCGGCAGTTTTGTGTGAATACACACCATAGACTGTAAAAAAGAATGGACAAAGCCACTCCCCTGCTTTCTACAGAACGAAAATGAAGCCGATAGTTCAGGAACATGCATTCCTCCATCGTTAATATATACAGTTGGCCACGCCGGAACTCAAACGCTATTGGTTGAGACCAGACACGTGACCAGCGAACCGGAAAACACCCCCAAAAATGCTATTGGTTGGGTAGCTTGTCAATCAAGAGCGGGGGCGGGGAATGAATGCTATTGGTTGTGTAGGTTGTCAATCAAATCATCCCGCCCCTCCTGGAGCATAGCCTACTTTATCGTCAATTTTAGAATAAATGGGACCATAATTTAGCAAAACGCATATCATGATGATTGAAAGGAGACTTTAAACTAGCGACTGGAAGCATATAGAATTTATGACAATTTTTATTACGGTAAGAAAATCTAGTCTAAAGTTTGTCAAAAACCCATTCACTTGCGCTAAAATAAATTCTTTCTGACACTTCAGGTCGGCGCAGGGTAAAACAGCGCCACTCTGGCCATTCATAAGCTTCCGTGTTGGCCTCATCGTAAATATCCAAGCCTTGCCCCTTGATACACACATACAACCC
>NW_028155773.1:7500-10000 GCF_963454915.1 Gymnoscopelus microlampas | reverse complement strand
ACGCAGATGTCAGCGCAGCTTCACCGTGTGTCTGTCATTGAGACAGAGGGGGAGGGGTTAAGGTGACCTGTTTTAAATATAGACAGTGTCATGACAACATGCCCGTCCCGACTTATAAATCCATTTGCATAACGTTTCTCCCTTATCCCTCGCTTTCCCCCACCAACACCTCTCCTCTGAGGCAGGGCAGGCACATTGTGTTGCCTTTGTCTCGCTTGTTCAAATGCAAAAATACATGTCATGTAGCTTTGTCAGACACATAGTGTGACCCATTCATCTCAATGCACGTTGTGTCATAGAACATATAAGAATGTAATGGAAGGCAACCTGCAAAGACAAAATGGGTAATATAAGATTCTGTAATTGCTGGTTGGATGCATGAGGGGAAACTTAGAAGAATGCCGTCACTGTATATGACACCAATAAAGGACATGCTGGATCCAAAATGACAGACCCAATCCCTAATGGACCCAGGAAATTTGTTTTCTGAGAATCAATTGGTTCTGACATTCCTTAAATGATTCAACCAAACCTTACCCGTGAAATTCGTTCTGAGATCTGATTGGTTCCAAGATATTACAGAAAGCTTTGTGCTGCATTTCCACAGCCCTAAGCCCTGTCATTCAAAGCATTGTGACAAAAAGGTTTTTTTGGGGGCGATGACATTGTCGGGATGGATGGTTTGCGCTGTGTTCACAGACCTTGGCCTCTGATTACTGCTCAACTTTTGCTGTGTGTCCTTCTCGAGCACTTGCACCTACCTAAGCCTCGATGCCATGCCCCTCAGTCTGAATGCACACTTCACTTTGGCACACAAATTAATTGTTCACCCCTTCACTCTCCTTTATACTTACGTCTTAGTTTTTACCTCTGCCAATAGTAGGCTACACACCGACATTCCTTCAATAGCGTAGCCCCACCCTCACTCACAGACTCAATGCCTATTCATTAGGAATTCCAAATAATCACTGTTGCCCTTGTCAGGCCCCCCTCACTCAAGTGCAATTTCTATCAACAAGGTTGAGTGGACTTTTGTCTTAAAAGCTTTCGCTCGCTCGCTGTCTCTCTCTCTCTTCTTTTGTCGTTTAGACATTCAATTAACTACTTTGACTCACAAGGGGAATGTTCTCCCAGAATGCAGTGCTACCATGTACAAGGACTTTTCATTTGACATAGAGTTGAAGTTCAAGATGGCAGCACCTCGACTGGGGGTGTATGAATCTGCATCAAGTCAGTTTCAATCTGACCTTTGACATTCAATCAGAATGAGGCCACACTTTTGAGTTGTGTTGATGATAAGACACGCGTGTAACATTTCTTCACATTGCATAAAGTGTTACAGGTTGATGCATTATTATTACAGGGCTCAGTGTCATTCTCATTATTTTCTCTGCTCACACTACTGTCCATCATTGGCCCAGACGTGTTAATTATCTCATTATACACGAGGGTCAGGGATAGTGTGTGTGTCTGTATAGTGCAAGCATAGCTATGCATAGACATTTCAGAATGTATGTATTTTTGTATATATGTGTGTGTATGTGTGTGTGTGTGTGTGTGTGTGTGTGTGTGGGTGTGGGTGTGGGATGTCCTCCAGGCTATGAAGCTATTCCAGTGAGACATCCACATCCACTTCCTCTGTGAGGGCCAGCAATTTTTACAACCCCATCCTTGTAATTTACTTCACTTTGTTGAATCACTAAATATTCCCATGTAATAATCAGGCATGAAAACCATTTTATACAGCTTGACTTCCTGGGGCAGAACCATAGACTGTAAAACAAATATGGACTAAGAGATTTTGACGTCATCCATTTGACATCATCCACAGGCCCGTTTTTAACGAAAAATGGCTGCGAGTGCAACCGCAACCTGTGTGCTATTGGTGTGAAGGTTAGCGACGGGTGGGTCTTCACCAAGTATAACCCAATCACAAGCCCCGAAAGCATACACTGCGTTATCATCAATTTGATAATTTATGGGACCATAATTTACAAAAACGCATATCATGCTGTGTGAAAGAAGACCTGAAATTGAGTCTTTATGAAAAGGTTTACTAAGGTAATAAATCCAAATGTAAAGTTGCATTGGTTTCTTTGGAATGGAATTAATTTTGCAACCTGGTCAGCACATATAATGGTGGCACTTACAGCACTCTTGGTAATGTTAGCTTCTGTATGTGTATTCTCCACATTACTTTATTAAGTTATTTAAAAATTACCGTAGTGCCAATTTGTGATTCCATCGCAAATTACAGACTACTGTAGCCACCTGATGATCAATGACCCCTGGTCAGGGCTGGCTGATAGCAATGCTAGCTTTATTTATATTTTTTTCTGTGCTATGTCCTACAAGGCCAGCCTGGAAAAAAACAACAACAACAACGACGACAAAAAACAGGAACTAATTGAATATTGATATGTGTGTATAGTGGGTCTGCAGTGCAGAGGTTTGTCCATGCTGAGCCATTCAGCACATCCTCTTGATTGAAATTCCATTA
>NW_028155773.1:0-2500 GCF_963454915.1 Gymnoscopelus microlampas | reverse complement strand
CAATCGGATTAGACGCGGCCGGCGCGCATGCAGACGATTTTTAATAACTGCGTTATTGCCTGAGTGGCGACAACAAACTCGAAGTGCTATGGCAGAATATGCGGCAGACATGGCCACGCACTCACACACACACACGCACGCACGCACGCACGCACGCACGCACGCACGCACGCACGCACGCACGCACGCCGCACCGCACACACACACACACACACACACACACACACACACACACACACCACACACCACACACACACACACACACACACACACACACACACACACACACACACACACCACACACACACACACACACACACACACAGTTAAAACCCTACATTTTATTGACCAGAGTCCCCCAGGTGTCTATACTATAGGCACCCTAATTCTTTCCCTTGTGGGCCAGGGACCACTGCATGGGCCACGAGTGTTTTCGCACAATTTTTCAGGATAAAAAAAAACAAAACAACATATCTACAAGCTCGTAGCGCGACACTTGTTGTTGCTTGTACATCTGCTATTTTTGAATAGCCAAAGTATAAAATATGGATAAAGTGGTTACACAGGTGCGTTCCTGGTTTGAAAGGCCTAACACGGTAGTCAGCTGACGTCAGATAGGTGGGCCTCGAACATTTTCAGTATTTACAAAAGGTTGAGAACCACTCCACCACACCAAATGTCTTTGGAGAAATAACCGATCTAGTTTTTGAGCTCGTAGATCGGCTATTTTTGCATATAATAGGGAATAGGGACACTGGGGGTGTATGTGGTTAACTGTGTGCGCTGATGAATGTGTGATGACCTTGTGACCCTAACCTTGTCAGCAAAACTAAACTCACTTTCCCACCGCACTTCTATAGGGGCGTTGGAACCCCGGCACACAGCACAAACCAAGGTCGCACACACACACACACACACACACACACACACACACACACACACACACACACACACACACACGCACACATGCACACATGCACACACACATACAAAGGAGAAAAAAACAATAACCAGGAATAGACAACATCAACACCCACAGTCAAAGTTATTTAACGTCCCTGCCCCCCCCCACACACACACACACCACACACACACACACACACACACACACACACACACACACACACACACCACACACACACACACACACACACTCGGGGTGGGACGAAATCACCATTTTCTGCAGCTTTATTGATTGACCTCCGTGAACACATGAACATATATGCTTTTTATTTCATATGACAGTGGGTTTTATTGGTGTTTTCTGCCCCGGGTGACAGCGGTGGCTTATTGACCAGACTATAGATGTCCTTCTGCTGGTCACATGGGACAGGAGAGGAGAGGAGGAGGGGAGGGGAGGGGAGGGGAGGGAGGAGAGGAGAGGAGGTAGGAAGGGAGGAGAGTACGGAAGAGAGAGACGATGAGAGGGGAGGGGTCACGGTATTCTCCCCCTTTTGAGGAGGAGAGGAGCGGAAAGGGGAGGAATGAATGAGCTGAGGCGCTAGTGGACAGTACATTTAATTGAGTAATGCACGTTTTCTGAGTATTTGGTTTTTTTCACTTTCACTTCAGTACATTTCACATAGAAATATTGTACTTTTGACACGAAAAAATAAATAGATAAAATGTATTAACCACGTAAGCACTATATAGTGAAAAGAGACGATCTACAAGCTCACAACGTGACACAGTGTGTCATGTTATGAGCTTGTAGAACTGCTATTTAAAAAAAAAAAAAGTAAATCTCTGAAAATATCTGTTTTAAAAAAAGAAGAAAATGTCCTTCGTCATTTTTGCTTTGAATACTCGTGCATTTACTTGAGTAAATACTATGTCGGCGACTTCAGAGAGAGGTGGACAGGGAGAAGGGCAGAGGAGAGGAGTGTAGGAGAGAAGGAGAGTGCACTGCTGTCACATGGGACTGGCTATTGATTGAACTCTGACATTGATTAAGCGTCCTTGATTCACAATGCCATATTACGTGTGCATGTGTGTCTGTGTGAGACTGTGTGTAAATGCTTGTGCGTGTGTGTGTGTGTGTGTGTGTGTGTGTGTGTGTGTGTGTGTGTGTGTGTGTGTGTGTGTGTGTGTGTGTGTGTGGTGGACTTGTATGCATTTGTTTGTGTGTGTGTGTGTGTGTGCGCGCGCGCTTGCGAGAGTGTGCAGGTCGTGCAATTACATTTCAGTGTGCTGTTATAGGTTGCAATTCTGTGATGCTGTTTTGCATCCTCTCTGATCTAGTGTATACACATGTCACACACACACACACACACACACACACACACACACACACACACGAAACACACACACACACACACACACACACACACACACACACACACACACACACACACACACACACACACACACACACACACACACACACACACACACACACACACACACGTATGAATAAAATTGTTAATATTAATACTAAGAGTGATTTTAACCCTTCCATTAATATGTCTATTAGTATACATGTATAGTGTACGTTAGACCT
>NW_028155774.1:112500-137039 GCF_963454915.1 Gymnoscopelus microlampas | reverse complement strand
AAACAGAGCTGTAGGTGAATAGTAACTGTACCATATTTAAACTTGCACTGTATATGTGGGGCACATGAAACTCATCCAACCACAAATGATGAGTCATTGACCTTCCGTACAATTCTTACTGTTAATGTATCCATGTGCAGTGGTAGACAGTAACTAAGTATATTTCCTTGAGTACTGTACTTTTTTTTTCTCCCAACCATATGGATTTCACTCACACGCTACATTTCAAATAGAAATATTGTACTTTTGACTCCATTTCTAGAAAGTAGATAGATTTGCCAGTTGCCTATTAACATTTGACACCCAATCATTCAGACATGATGCACAGTCATGACTACTGCCAGATACAGCCTTGTTTATCCGCACACTCACTCAATCATGCACACATGCGCACGTACGCACGCACGCATGCACGAGTACACGTCTGCAATAGATAGATAGATAGACAGACAGACACACAGAGACTGTCCTCCACTGTGATCCATGCATCACACAGAGACTATCCTCACCGTGGCCACTGTGGGGAAACCAGAGATTCTTCAGTACAGCGGGCACAGTGCACGCACGCACGCACGCACGCACGCACACACACACACGTATTACTATACTTGAGGACATTCGCCCCAAAAATAGCAGATCTACAAGCTCACAAAAACGCAAGAGATTTAGTGTAGACAGGGGAAATAAGCGATCAAAGTACAGTTGTTAAACTGAAACCTGATTAACAGTATAGTTAGTTAGCTGGTTGTCGTCGTGCACCGAAAACGGCTGATAACACAAGCTCAAACAAACGGTTGGCGGTATAATTGACTTGGCGTGGCTGTCCCGTCTGTCTGTCTGTCATGTTGTGGACAGTGACAGGGTGGAGGCACCCGCCTGTCAGGATGTTCCTGCTGCTCTCTGAGCAAACACAGGAACCTATGGGTGCCTCACCCACTCGCAGCACAAACCTTTACACAACCTTTACATACACAGGTTTGTATTACTAAATGTTTTACCTTAAGCCGCAAAAATAGCAGCTCTACGAGCAGTTTTTCGGTGCATGACACTTGGCACGCGACTAAGTATAAATCATGTTTATCTAATTCCAACCCCTAAACATAACCTCTAAATGTCTAGTCCTAACACTAACCCCAAGCTGAATCTTTTTCTGATTGTAAATGTATCTTTTTTAACATTTTTATTTGATTTTTTTTGGTCCTCACAACGTCTATTTCTCATATTCTACTATACTTGTGGAGACGTTTGGTCCCGTAACACACACACACACACACACACACACACACACACACACACACACACACACACACACACACACACACACACACACACACACACACACACACACACACACACACACACACACACACACACACACACACACACACACACACACAGTGTGCCATTGTTCCTGCTATAATGGAGTCATAAAGGGCGACATGATGCCAGACATGACTTTACTGTCTGCCCACCACCCTGTCTGTCTGTCTGTCTGTCTGTCTGTCTGTCTGTCTGTCTGTCTGTCTGTGTTGGAGAGGTGCCCAGTCTGCCCACCACCAGGGCTTCCTGAAGCCCTGCAGTCAGTCAGTCAGTCAGACAGACAGACAGACAGACAGACAGACAGACAGACAGACAGACAGACAGACAGACAGACAGACAGACAGACAGAGGTTACAGGATCTAGAAACACTTATTCAGTAGACTTGACTACTGTAACATTGTCTTTACATATATCTATACATTCATCTATATACACACCTCTCTTACAATGACCTGTAAACTACCATTCATAACCACCTGTCTACATGTGTAAACTACCATTCATAACCACCTGTCTACATGTGTAAACTACCATTCATAACCACCTGTCTACATGTGTAAACTACCGTTCATAACCACCTGTCTACATGTCTAAACTACCGTTCATAACCACCTGTCTACATGTGTAAAATACCGCTCATAACCACCTGTCTACATGTGTAAACTACCGTTCATAACCACCTGTCTACATGTGTAAACTACCGTTCATAACCACCTGTCTACATGTGTAAACTACCGTTCATAACCACCTGTCTACATGTGTAAACTACCGTTCATAACCACCTGTCTACATGTGTAAACTACCGTTCATAACCACCTGTCTACATGTGTAAACTACCGTTCATAACCACCTGTCTACATGTGTAAACTACCGTTCATAACCACCTGTCTACATGTCTAAACTACCGTTCATAACCACCTGTCTACATGTGTAAACTACCGTTCATAACCACCTGTCTACATGTGTAAACTACCGTTCATAACCACCTGTCTACATGTCTAAACTACCGTTCATAACCACCTGTCTACATGTGTAAACTACCGTTCATAACCACCTGTCTACATGTCTAAACTACCGTTCATAACCACCTGTCTACATGTGTAAACTACCGTTCATAACCACCTGTCTACATGTGTAAACTACCGTTCATAACCACCTGTCTACATGTCTAAACTACCGTTCATAACCACCTGTCTACATGTGTAAACTACCGTTCATAACCACCTGTCTACATGTCTAAAGTACCGTTCATAACCACCTGTCTACATGTGTAAACTACCGTTCATAACCACCTGTCTACATGTGTAAAATACCGCTCATAACCACCTGTCTACATGTGTAAACTACCGTTCATAACCACCTGTCTACATGTCTAAACTACCGTTCATAACCACCTGTCTACATGTGTAAACTACCGTTCATAACCACCTGTCTACATGTCTAAACTACCGTTCATAACCACCTGTCTACATGTGTAAACTACCGTTCATAACCACCTGTCTACATGTCTAAACTACCGTTCATAACCACCTGTCTACATGTGTAAACTACTGTTCATAACCACCTGTCTACATGTCTAAACTACCGTTCATAACCACCTGTCTACATGTGTAAACTACCGTTCATAACCACCTGTCTACATGTGTAAACTACCGTTCATAACCACCTGTCTACATGTGTAAACTACCGTTCATAACCACCTGTCTACATGTCTAAAGTACCGTTCATAACCACCTGTCTACATGTGTAAACTACCGCTCATAACCACCTGTCTACATGTCTAAAGTACCGTTCATAACCACCTGTCTACATGTGTAAACTACCGTTCATAACCACCTGTCTACATGTCTAAACTACCGTTCATAACCACCTGTCTACATGTGTAAACTACCGTTCATAACCACCTGTCTACATGTGTAAACTACCGTTCATAACCACCTGTCTACATGTCTAAACTACCGTTCATAACCACCTGTCTACATGTGTAAACTACCGTTCATAACCACCTGTCTACATGTCTAAACTACCGTTCATAACCACCTGTCTACATGTGTAAACTACCGTTCATAACCACCTGTCTACATGTCTAAACTACCGTTCATAACCACCTGTCTACATGTGTAAACTACCGTTCATAACCACCTGTCTACATGTGTAAACTACCGTTCATAACCACCTGTCTACATGTCTAAACTACCGTTCATAACCACCTGTCTACATGTGTAAACTACCGTTCATAACCACCTGTCTACATGTGTAAACTACCGTTCATAACCACCTGTCTACATGTGTAAACTACCGTTCATAACCACCTGTCTACATGTGTAAACTACCGTTCATAACCACCTGTCTACATGTGTAAACTACCGTTCATAACCACCTGTCTACATGTGTAAACTACCGTTCATAACCACCTGTCTACATGTGTAAACTACCGTTCATAACCACCTGTCTACATGTCTAAACTACCGTTCATAACCACCTGTCTACATGTGTAAACTACCGTTCATAACCACCTGTCTACATGTCTAAACTACCGTTCATAACCACCTGTCTACATGTGTAAACTACCGTTCATAACCACCTGTCTACATGTCTAAACTACCGTTCATAACCACCTGTCTACATGTGTAAACTACCGTTCATAACCACCTGTCTACATGTCTAAACTACCGTTCATAACCACCTGTCTACATGTGTAAACTACCGTTCATAACCACCTGTCTACATGTCTAAACTACCGTTCATAACCACCTGTCTACATGTGTAAACTACCGTTCATAACCACCTGTCTACATGTGTAAACTACCGTTCATAACCACCTGTCTACATGTCTAAAGTACCGTTCATAACCACCTGTCTACATGTGTAAACTACCGTTCATAACCACCTGTCTACATGTGTAAACTACCGTTCATAACCACCTGTCTACATGTGTAAACTACCGTTCATAACCACCTGTCTACATGTCTAAAGTACCGTTCATAACCACCTGTCTACATGTGTAAACTACCGTTCATAACCACCTGTCTACATGTGTAAACTACCGTTCATAACCACCTGTCTACATGTCTAAAGTACCGTTCATAACCACCTGTCTACATGTGTAAACTACCGTTCATAACCACCTGTCTACATGTGTAAACTACCGTTCATAACCACCTGTCTACATGTGTAAACTACCGTTCATAACCACCTGTCTACATGTGTAAACTACCGTTCATAACCACCTGTCTACATGTCTAAAGTACCGTTCATAACCACCTGTCTACATGTGTAAACTACCGTTCATAACCACCTGTCTACATGTCTAAACTACCGTTCATAACCACCTGTCTACATGTGTAAAGTACCGTTCATAACCACCTGTCTACATGTGTAAACTACTGTTCATAACCACCTGTCTACATGTGTAAACTACCGTTCATAACCACCTGTCTACATGTGTAAACTACCGTTCATAACCACCTGTCTACATGTCTAAAGTACCGTTCATAACCACCTGTCTACATGTCTAAACTACCGTTCATAACCACCTGTCTACATGTGTAAAGTACCGTTCATAACCACCTGTCTACATGTCTAAAGTACCGTTCATAACCACCTGTCTACATGTCTAAAGTACCGTTCATAACCACCTGTCTACATGTGTAAACTACCGTTCATAACCACCTGTCTACATGTGTAAACTACCGTTCATAACCACCTGTCTACATGTGTAAACTACCGTTCATAACCACCTGTCTACATGTGTAAACTACCGTTCATAACCACCTGTCTACATGTGTAAACTACCGTTCATAACCACCTGTCTACATGTCTAAACTACCGTTCATAACCACCTGTCTACATGTGTAAAGTACCGTTCATAACCACCTGTCTACATGTGTAAACTACCGTTCATAACCACCTGTCTACATGTCTAAACTACCGTTCATAACCACCTGTCTACATGTGTAAACTACCGTTCATAACCACCTGTCTACATGTCTAAACTACCGTTCATAACCACCTGTCTACATGTCTAAAGTACCGTTCATAACCACCTGTCTACATGTGTAAACTACCGTTCATAACCACCTGTCTACATGTGTAAACTACCGTTCATAACCACCTGTCTACATGTCTAAAGTACCGTTCATAACCACCTGTCTACATGTGTAAACTACCGTTCATAACCACCTGTCTACATGTGTAAACTACCGTTCATAACCACCTGTCTACATGTGTAAACTACCGTTCATAACCACCTGTCTACATGTCTAAACTACCGTTCATAACCACCTGTCTACATGTGTAAACTACCGTTCATAACCACCTGTCTACATGTCTAAACTACCGTTCATAACCACCTGTCTACATGTGTAAACTACCGTTCATAACCACCTGTCTACATGTGTAAACTACCGTTCATAACCACCTGTCTACATGTGTAAACTACCGTTCATAACCACCTGTCTACATGTTTAACTACCGTTCATAACCACCTGTCTACATGTCTAAACTACTGTTCATAACCACCTGTCTACATGTGTAAACTACCGTTCATAACCACCTGTCTACATGTGTAAACTACCGTTCATAACCACCTGTCTACATGTGTAAACTACCGTTCATAACCACCTGTCTACATGTGTAAACTACCGTTCATAACCACCTGTCTACATGTGTAAACTACCGTTCATAACCACCTGTCTACATGTGTAAACTACCGTTCATAACCACCTGTCTACATGTTTAACTACCGTTCATAACCACCTGTCTACATGTGTAAACTACCGTTCATAACCACCTGTCTACATGTGTAAACTACCGTTCATAACCACCTGTCTACATGTCTAAAGTACCGCTCTACACACATATTACATGACAGCAGTAAGAACACATCAGACAACAGACACACAGAGTAAAGTATGACATTAAGTACAGGTTATAATCAGAGTAAAGTATGACATTAAGTACAGGTTATAATCAGAGTAAAGTATGACATTAAGTACAGGTTATAATCAGAGTAAAGTATGACATTAAGTACAGGTTATAATCAGAGTAAAGTATGACATTAAGTAATTCATGTGTTGTGTTGTTTTGTGTGTTGTGTTGTTTTGTGTGTTGTGTTGTGTTGTTTTGTGTGTTTTGTTGTGTTGTTTTGTGTGTTGTGTTGTCTGTTATCTGTTGTGTTGTGTTGTGTTGTGTTGTGTTGTGTTGTGTTGTGTTGTGTTGTGTTGTGTTGTGTTGTGTTGTGTTGTGTTGTGTTGTGTTGTGTTGTGTTGTGTTGTTTTGTGTGTTGTGTTGTCTGTTATGTGTTGTGTTGTGTTGTTTTGTGTGTTGTGTTGTCTGTTATGTGTTGTGTTGTGTTGTTTTGTGTGTTGTGTTGTCTGTTATCTGTTGTATTGTGTTGTGTTGTGTTGTGTTGTGTTGTGTTGTGTTGTGTTGTGTTGTGTTGTGTTGTGTGTAGCACCAGGGTGTCTAAAGTGAAGCTACGTGACGCCTAATTGCCGAGCTGGGCCACCCACGGGTGCCTTACGGGTGGGTGGGGGGGGGGACACGGGGCAGAGCGCTGCACAGTGTGGGCAGGAGGAGAGGAGAGCTCTGTGTGCCTCCAGGACCCCCCCCCCCCTCCCTCTCCCTCCCTCTCCCCCAATATTCATGGTTATTCACACATGATCAGAGGGGAGACACACACACACACACACACACACACACACACACACACACACACACACACACACACACACACACACACACACACAGTGATCAGAGGGGAGGCAGGCAACTGAGATTAGCTGTTAGATCAAAAGAGCTTCGCCTCGCGCCCGGCGCATGTGTGTGTTCTTTCTGTAGATTTAGGCAAGCCCTGTGCACTCCACTGACACACACACACACACACACACACACACACACACACACACACAGACACACGCACGCACGCACGCACGCACGCACGCACGCACGCGCGCGCACGCGCGCACACACACACAGGGACGGCAGAGTGCCTACACAATGCTCAGAGGAGGAGGGGGGTTGTGGTGTGTTTGGGGGGGGGGGGGGGGGGGGTCTCTAGACTGGAAAAAAAGACACTTTTCATAACTGGACTGCGGCTGGAAATGTTTCAGAATGGTAGAAATGTTTCAGAATGGTAGAAAAGGAAACAGAGGAAAAAGTAGAACTACAATATAACCAGAAACAGGGGTATAAAAAAATAACTACAATATACTACAATGAACCAAAGGACCAACATACCAAAGAACCAATGAACCAAAGAACCAAAGAACCAAAGAACCAACAAACCAACATACCAATGAACCAAAGAACCAACGAACCAACGAACCAACATACCAAAGAACCAAAGAACCAAAGAACCAACGAACCAACGAACCAAATAACCAAAGAACAAAAGAACAGAAGAACCAAAGAACCAACAAACCAAAGAACCAAAGAACCAAAGAACCAAAGAACCAAAGAACCAAAGAACAAAAGAACAAAAGAACCAAAGAACCAAAGAACCAAAGAACCAAAGAACAAAAGAACCAAAGAACCAAAGAACCAACACACCAAAGAACCAAAGAACCAAAGAACCAAAGAACCAAAGAACCAAAGAACAAAAGAACAAAAGAACCAAAGAACCAAAGAACCAACACACCAAAGAACCAAAGAACCAAAGAACCAAAGAACCAAAGAACCAACGAACCAACGAACCAAATAACCAAAGAACAAAAGAACAGAAGAACCAAAGAACCAACAAACCAAAGAACCAAAGAACCAAAGAACCAAAGAACAAAATAACAAAAGAACCAAAGAACCAAAGAACCAAAGAACAAAAGAACCAAAGAACCAAAGAACCAAAGAACAAAAGAACAAAAGAACCAAAGAACCAAAGAACCAAAGAACCAACACACCAAAGAACAAAAGAACCAAAGAACCAAAGAACAAAAGAACCAACACACCAAAGAACCAAAGAACCAAAGAACCAAAGAACAAAAGAACCAACACACCAAAGAACCAACACACCAAAGAACCAAAGAACCAAAGAACCAACAAACCAAAGAACCAACAAACCAAAGAACCAACAAATCAAATAGGTAACTGAATAACCAAATAACAAAGTAATCAAGAAACCACATAACCAAATTACCAAATATCCAAACAACCAAATACTCATATAATCAAATAACCACACTAACAAACTACTGCCAAGCCTTCTGCCACAAGTCATTCAACATAACATCTACCTATTCGCTACCTTAATATTGAAATACTTTACTCCCAATTCGCGTACTGTAGGTACAGTACCGTTCAGCAACGATATCATCTGTAGTATATGGTTGCTTGTGAGCTTGTAGATCGGCTATTTTGGCCGAATGTTGTCCCTCTCACAGGGCTGCTGGGGTTCAGTAACATGCTTGGGGAGGCAGCGGTGAACACAGACCAGCGGTAGATCCAGAAGGAGAACAATAAAAGGACAATAAAATGACAACAATGACAGGAAGCGGGATGTGGTGAAGATCAAAGGCAGAGACGGCGTACAGTAAGAGTACAGTAAGATCGCCCGCCATCCCGCAGAGAGAGAGAGAGAGAGAGAGAGAGAGAGAGAGAGAGAGAGAGAGAGAGAGAGAGAGAGAAAACAACATGTTTCTTCACAGTTCCCATCAAAGCCCTGCAATAGAAACGGCAGAACAAAACAAGTGAATTATAACGTAGAGGTTCTACACCTACGTTGCACGCCCATCCCACTCACATGCCCATATATGGAGATCTTTGCATCTGTCATTCCTTGTCCCTTTTATGCCCACATATGGACAGAGCCCTGATGTCCTCGGTATATGCCCGTATACGGGCATTTGATGGGGTTATGTCTGAGTCAAAGTGATGGGTCGCTGGCCGACCTCTATATATGGTTATTATTTATACTTATATCTATAGATATGACATCACGACCGTGATGTCATGCTGTCGTGAGATGACGTCACACTGGCCACATACAACGTTACAACGTACATACTGACAACCGACATGGCGCAGGATTCAAATTGTATATATAGATACGCCCAACTTGTGTCAATCGGCTATTTTCTGCGAACGATTTTGTCCCCTCAGAATAATGAAACCTGGGGTTTAAGTGGTTTATTAAAAGTTAACTTTAGTCTCAGAATATAATTCTTCCTGGTTCTTTAATTCAAAGTAAACCTGCACGGTTATATTAGCACCGAGGAGACCTTTTTGTGTGGGAGGCCAAAGTCTCCTCTCTGTGTGGGAGGCCAAAGTCTCCTCTCTGTGTGGGAGGCCAAAGTCTCCTCTCTGTGTGGGAGGCCAAAGTCTCCTCTCTGTGTGGGAGGCCAAAGTCTCCTCTCTGTGTGGGAGGCCAAAGTCTCTTCGTTTTCGCTTTAATGTGACAAACGGTCCTCTTTGTTTCAGCGTGTGGCGACAGCAGCAGCCACCATGTCTTTAACAAACTGCTACTGAAGTGTTCAGAAGCCACTCAGGTATCTGTACCTCTGGGGGAGGATGAGTAGGTTTGTTAAAACAAACAGCTTGTTAAGGCCGTGACTCCAACTCTCTCCTCTCCAACGATAAAACTCCTACATCGTTAACGAGAAAAGATGTTGGACACAATTAACCTTCAGAGGCACCAGATAACCTCCCAGTCAGGCTGAACTGCAAAGAATTAAAGAACCAAACTCAACATGATATCCAGTTCCACTTGTAGCGAATCAGACCGTTTGTCATCACGCCTCAGAGAAATAGAATAAAACTCTAACATATTGCAGCGACAGGAGTTCAGAATGAACTTATTCCCCAAGGAGCGCCACAGAGGTGATTGAGAACAGCTGCTGGTGATTCCACCCTGCACACACACACACACACACACACACACACACACACACACACACACACACACACACACACACACACACACACACACACACACACACACACACACACACACACACACACACACACACACACACACACACATCTTTTCCGTCCACTTCACGCTCCGTCAGGCTCCAGAAAACTCAGAGTAAAATATTAAAGGAGTTGATTCATGTTGCCTTATTTATTTACAGTATAATCTCTCACAGCCCAATGTTTCTGGATTTGCTTTAGACATCACGGCAAATATATTGTTGTTGCTTTGGAATACGACACGGCAGCAGATTAATTATGACGTTAATTTAACATCAACATTTCAGAGAGAGAGAGAGAGAGAGAGAGAGAGAGAGAGAGAGAGAGAGAGAGAGAGAGAGAGAGAGATGGTTGCGTGTCAAATTGAATGGCTTTTAAATTAAAATGTGTGTGTGAAACATATCGGACCTCTGGAACCATGTGGTTGTTTTACAGTAACTATAGGGCGATTATGACATTCTACTGGACTATTAATTGTCGCTCAAATAATTGCGATTAACGATGTCATTGCGTTTCTGTCGTTAGGAACGTTATTTTCATACATTTCTGTTTGGCTTCTGTAGGCTTTGTAGGCAAAAGGTGCAACTAAGTTACTTCATTTAATAACTCTATACTTATACCATTTAAAATACATTCAAATGTTTCATCATGGATACGATTATGACAAAATAACACCTACAATGTTATCTCAGATAATTGGGTGATTACTTAACCCATTAAGACCTGGAACTGTGTCATTTTGAGCTAAAAAAGCATTATTTTACACTTTGGGCTATTCGAAAATAGCAGATCTACAAGCTCGTAGCGCGGCACCCGCACCGAGTGCCGCGCTATGAGCTTGTAGATCTGCTATTTTTGAAAAATCGTGAAAATGTGTGCAAATCTTTGAATATAAATATTTTTTAAAGCGAACCGTTTTTAACTCAAATCTTTGCTTCTGGGGGGGTCCCTGGAACAACATATTTTGACTGGGGTCTGCGGCCAAATACATATAATTGTGGGGGTCCTTGACATGAAAAAGATTGAGCACCACTGATATAGAAACATACGTTTTTCAGAAAAAACTGTTGATATTTAGGAGACATATAGAACCGGCTTCAGGTAGATGAGGAAGATGAGGAAGAGGAGTAAGATGAGGAAGAGGAGGAAGAGGAGGAAGAGGAGGAAGAGGAAAGGGAGTCGGCGTTGCACTCACAGCTCAACTCACCGTGTGCTTTAGATGTTCTTCTCCAGGACGTTCCAACAAACAGCAGCCTGAGACCCGCTCAGTGTTAAACCGCTCAACGTTAATACAACATCAAACCAGATGAAATAGAATGAGAGATAAAGTGGTTATTAGTGACAAAAAGAAAACATAATCTAACAATGAATCTTCTATATTATTAATGTCCTGTTATGAGAGGAGAAGCCAGACCAGCTGGCTTTGAATAGAAACCCCCAATTTGGGTCGTCCAGTCGATCGCCCCTCGATCCGTGTCCAAACTGGGACCACCCTAAACACCCTAAACGCCCGCACCTCCCCCCCCGACACAACCCCCCCCCAACCTGTGCCCAAACTAAGACACGGAACACCCCCCTCGCCACCCTCGCCCCCCCCCATGCGAGTTCCAGCTCAGTCCACCTGTCCCTCCCCGTCACTCGGGGGTTAAATTTAGCCGCGGGACATATCAGATCAGTGACACCACCCCCCCCCCCCCCCGCCCCCCCCCGTAAGCCCCCCCTCGTCACCCCAGACCTCTGTCAGCGCTGCATGCCTGGCATATGCCCCGGATTAATGTTACTGCCCCCCCGAAGAATGCTGCCATCCACATAGGGTGGCAAAAAATAAAAGACCACAGCCCTTCACACACACACACGCCACGCATCCACGCATGCACGCACGCACGCACGCACACACGCACACACACCACGCACGCACACCACGCACGCACGCACGCACGCACGCACGCACGCACGCACGCACACACACACACACACACACACACACACACACACACACACACACACACACACACACACACACACACACACACACACACACACACACACACACACACACACACACACACACAATATAGGTTATTCATTTCATCATAATTTCATCATGTGTCTCGCTAGCCAATCACAGTGCTGAATAGAGTCAGCGGGTCAATGGGGTGTACAATGGGTGGCCAGGGCCATTGTACTGTATTATGGGTGGAAGGGGTGTACAATGGGTGGCCAATCACAGTGCAGGGTTGGGGGGGTACAATGGGTGGGGGGGGGGGTACAATGGGTGGCCAATCACAGTGCAGCATTTGTCAATGTCCCAACCTCACATATAGGGGCGGCTACACCGCCCAAAAATAAACATTAATCAACACATACAAACACTATATGAACAAAGGAAAAAACGACACCAGTGAATGTCACCTCCTTTCTACATTAACCTCCCCTTGTGGTCTCCTCTCTACATTAACCTCCCCTTGTGGTCTCCTTTGTACATTTCTACTGGTAGGAGACACAAAGGGTCTCCTTTGTGTCTCCTACCGGAACCTCCGCCTACCGGTCCACTATTGTCTTAGGAATAGCAGATCTACAAGCTTGTAGATCGGCTATTTTCGGCAAAGACGTTTGTTGTAGAAGGAAAAAAAGAGCAGATCAAGTACAGATCCAACGATTGAAGTATTGACTTGAGGGTTTAAGTGAAATAAACAAAAAACATTAGTTCACAAAACACTGTTGAAATCTATGAAAAGGTTTAATCTGCCACACAATTTTATACAATATGTAGAGGGGGTCCCTGCTTCATCTCTCTCTCTCAGCTAGGGGGTCCTTGGCCTGAAAAGGTTGAAGACCCCTGACTTAAGTTATTCATGTGATGAATTTCCTTAACTTAACGTATTCATTAGATGTCTTTCCTTAACTCAACTTATTAATGTGATGTCTTTCCTTAAAAGCTAGCAGTCCGTTCAGTCTTCCTGTACAATAAGTTCATCCAGAGGAATGATTCATTCTTTTATCCAGGGTTCATCTACGGTACGAACGTTAGTCATAACGTATCCAGTGGAACAAGAAGATAAACATCTGAGTTCCAGCAGCACACACCTATAATTTAGCTTCATTTAGTCAAAACGTTCCTCCCTGTGAGGGCAGCCAGGCTGCTGTTTGCTCAAAGGCTGCTGCTTGTGTGGAATTCAACCAACAACTGATAGAAATCATCCGCTTCCGTCCAAAGAGGGAACACCGGACTATTTGAAAACAGCAGATCTACAAGCTTGCATCGCGTTACAATGCAGGTGGCTTGCAGATCTGCTATTTTCAAAGAAATCATGGAAGAGAAAGACATCGAATGATTCAACGACACAATTCTGGTGTGAGGGGGTCCCTGGGGGGTCCCTGGCACAACATGTTTCCAGATGGGGTCGGCGAACAAATATGTTTTAAGGAGAGGGTCCTTGACATGACAGATATGTGGTAACTACTGGTCTAAACAAGCCCCAAAAAAACTCCATCCACTACAGTAGCAATATTTACAAGCAACTGTACAGGAAAACAAGCCCAATATCGCTTATAATAAGCAGACTTGGCAACACTGTTAATGATACATTCATCAACATATCAACACTCCTTTCATATAAACACGGGGGCGGGAACGTTTTATCATATAAGGCATTTTTCCAGTCAAAGATTATGTTTATTATTACACCTGATGCCAAAATCTAATACAAGCTAATGACATCTAAATGACTTGTTTTATATAATATCCCTCTTAAATCCACCAGATCTGGCAGATAGAAGAGATTTAATGGAAGAGAAACACGAGTCAAATTATGGATTCTGGATTTTCCCAGAAAATATAGAAAGGGGGGAGTGTGGGGGGGGGGGAGGGGGGATAAAAACAGTTGGTTTGTTCCCCTGATGATAGAAGCAGATTTTACAGATAAACTGTGTTACTATTGATCTGTGTTGTATTGTTTACACGTTTCTGGGCATTGATAATTTAACTAATCAGTTTATTTTAGGTAAACAAGGAGGCCTTTCTGTCCCCAGATGTACATGTTGTTACTCTGAAGGTTTAACTGGAACACTGGGCGCCATTTTGTTTCAAATATTTATTTCATTCTTGTTTTTATATTTATTTTACAAATGAGGGAATGAGGGGCCAAAAATATATATGTAAATGAGGGGCCAAATACATACATAGGCCTATATATATATGTATTTAAATGAGGGGCCAAATACATACATAGGCCGATATATATATATATTTAAATGAGGGGCCAAATACATACATAGGCCTATATATATATATATTTAAATGAGGGGCCAAATACATACATAGGCCTATATATATATTTAAATGAGGGGCCAAATACTATAC
The DNA here is from genome assembly GCF_963454915.1 of Gymnoscopelus microlampas. Classification (NCBI taxonomy): domain Eukaryota; kingdom Metazoa; phylum Chordata; class Actinopteri; order Myctophiformes; family Myctophidae; genus Gymnoscopelus; species Gymnoscopelus microlampas. Next base: position 122,451 of record NW_028155774.1, on the reverse strand, counting down.
ATAGGTCTATATATATATATATATATATATATATATATATATATATATATATATATATATATATATATATATATATATATATATATATATATATATATATATTTAAATGAGGGGCCAAATACTATACATAGGTCTATATATACATTTATATTATAACAATAAGTTAAATGTAAACTGTGTAAGGTGTGTGATTTAGGGGAGCCGCAAAAAAATGAAGAATATTATTATTTACATGAATCACTTAAACCACCTACACCTTGGCAGTGTGTGTTGTTGTGTGCGCTGGGCAGTGTGTTGTTTTGTGTGTTTTGGCTGACAACGTCTCCTTTGAGCAAACAGACGCCCGTCATTAGAATGTTCTCTCTCTCTCTCTCTCTCTCTCTCTAAAGAGCTAAATATGTGACTGAATGCATTCAAACTGAAGAGGGTTTCATACAACCAGACAGAACCCAGGTAACATGACCTTGTTCACCCCAACATTCGGCTCCAACATGGGGGAAAAATACATTCTGCTGTGGAATGACCAAAAGACATGAAACATGTCGACTCCCACTCACTAACCGAACCGTAAACTAAGCTAGAGGCATGGCTGACCTTACAAAACAACTGTATTATATATTAGTCAAACATCTTGGAACATCTTGGTAGCATCATCCTCCCCGGTACTATATATACATATTTAAATAAAAATGTCAACTTCCTGTTGATTTTGCCATTTTTATTAGGAAGAAAACCTGGACTGGATCCACAGATCTGGATCTGCATCTTCAATAGTAAAGTCAACAGGAAGTTGAATTTATTTATAAAGAATAAATACAAATAGTACTGTTTGTTTTGTTTTGTTTGTGTTATTTTACAGGCTAAAAGACTCCTGAGCCTCTTCACAGTACAATGTAAGTCAACGAGGAGCATATTTTGAATCATCAATTTCAATAGACCCCTTAACAGACGACGTCACACTGATAAGAACCAGTATGCGTGCAACCAGTATGCGCTAAATGAAACCCATTTTATCAGGTCTCGCCAGGACGTGCCACACTAGCCAACACACAAGAGGGGGTTGGGGTGTGCTGAAACTAGCGCACCCCGAAACAACAGGTTGGAAATTGATTGCGTGAAACAATCACCTGCGCATCCAGTCTCAATGTTAGTAAACAATTAATTGGTCTATAGAGCAATAAATACATTTCTTGCCTTTGGAGTTGTAAACAACCCAAACCTCTACTGAAGTGCTCTGGCCCTTTAAGAGCTCCACCCTCTAGCTTGTTATGAAATATTATCTTTAGTAACATACAACATCCATTCACAGGTGGGTCACTAAGTTCACCCTATCAGGTCTGTTCATGTTTTCATAATAATCACTTTTCACCTGTTTATCCTGTATCCTATATGAGATCTCTCTCCTGATTGGATGAAAGTGATATCCCAACCTGAAAATGTTTACTAAAGAGCTGGAGAGAGACTTTACTGAACAAATACTGTACTGTGTGTGTGTGTGTGTGTGTGTGTATGTGTGTGTGTGTGTGTGTGCGTGCGTGCGTGCGAGTGTGTCATTTTACTATATTATTAAGGAAGCTACATTATGATGAATTATTATATATATATATATATATATATATATATATATATATATAGACCAATTAATTGTTTACTAACATTGAGACTGGATGCGCAGGTGATTGTTTCACGCAATCAATTTCCAACTGTTGTTTCGGGGTGCGCTAGTTTCAGCACACCCCAACCCCCTCTTGTGTGTTGGCTACATAGACTGTATAAATGAGATGGACAAACCCCCTCCGCTGCTTTCTACAGACCGAAAATGAAGCCGATTGTTGCAAGACTGTAGGTCCGTCATCTTTCAATACGCGTCAGAATGAGACCAGACCATTATTGGTTGGGTAGCTTGTCAATCAAGAGCGGGGGGCGGGGAATGAATGCTATTGGTTGTGTAGCTTGTCAATCAAATCATCCCGCCCCTCCTAGAGAATAGCCTACTTTATCGTCAATTTTATAATAAATAGGACCATAATTTAGCAAAACGCATATCCTGATGATTGAAAGGAGACTTTAAACTAGCGACTGGAAGCATATAGAATTTATGACAATTTTTATTACAGTAAGAAAATCTAGTCTAAAGTTTGTCAAAAAACCCATTCACTTGCGTTAAAATAAATTCTTTCTGACACCGCAGGTCGGCGCAGGGTAAAACAGCGCCACTCTGGCCATTTTGTCGGCCTCATCGTAAATATCTAAGACTTGCCCCTTGGTTGGCTAGTGTGGCACGTCCTGGCGAGACCTGATAGAATGGGTTTCATTTAGCGCATACTGGTTGCAGGCATACTGGTTCTTATCAGTGTGACGTCGTCTGTTAAGGGGTCTATATATATATATATATATATATATATATATAGTATTGTAATGTTTACCTGGTGGAGATGGCATTGGAGTGAAGTGATGGCATGGTCTTCTTCAGCGGGTTTGATTGATTGATTGAATACTGTATAAGACATAAATATAAACAGTCAGATATTAAGACTAAAGACTTTTATTTTTAGATCTGACGTTCATAGTGACAGAACACTATGCAAAAAAATAAAAAAATAAAATATGTGATCTAGCGCAAGGCCTATTGGCTCACGTTTCAAGCTGTGGCGGACCCAGGATGTAGTTATGACATGTTTCTACTGTACCATTCATCCTAACATATCATAACATCATAGAAAAGGTAAATAAACCGTGGTCCAAAATTCCCCTTTAAGTAAAAGTATCAATACCACAATGTAGAAATACTCTCTTACAAGTAAAATGCCTGTGATCAAAATGTTACTTGGGTTAAAGTGCAAAAGCATCAAAATGTACTTAAAGTACCAAAAGTAAAAGTACTAATGTTTGAAATAGCAGATCTACAAGCTCACAACTTGTTGTGAGCTTGTAGATCTACTATTTTCAAATAGCCTAGGTATAAAATATGGTTAAAGTGGTTAATGTATGTTTTATAATATAATAATTTATATATTATAACCAAAGTAACCAAAGTTTTCAAATAATTGTAGTGGAGTAAAAGTACAATATTTGCCTCTGAGACGTAGTAGAGTACAAGTAAAAGTACTGAAAATTGGAAATACTCCAGTAATGCAATAGTAAATGCACTCAGTTACTATACACCACCGGTATCTGTCGTCATAATGCAGATAATGCCACACAGGTGATGACAATCCCTCATTAACCACTGATTGGTCACCAGCTCTACTGTTAAATACAGCCTCTATTTGACCTGTTTTTACATGTTTGTATGGGTTTAATGATACAAACTGATACAATAGGCTCTATATGCACAGCAGCCATATCATCACTTCCTTCACAGGTGTTACCAATGATACTAATGAAGGCTCTGTTCCATTTAGTGTAGCACAGCTGTTCTCAAGGCTTTTTCATTTCCACGACCCCCATAACTCTGAGAGTGTACAAATGGAACCAAATGGACCCGTAAGGGGCCATTTGGAACCCCCTCAAGGAACCATGAGGGTCCCTGGACCCAAATTTTAGACGCACTGGTGCTGCAGAGTGTTTCCAGTGAGCCAACGTGCACAACATCAGCACCCTGACTCTGTTTGACCAGAAATGGAACAGAGCCTTGATTAGTATCATTGGCGACACCTGTGAATTTCTTCACAATATGGCTGCTGTGCATAGAGCCTAAGTGTGGGCTTTTCTGTCATTATAACAGTTTATCCAAACGTCATTAATAATACTAATGCATGTATGAGAGAAAGAAACAAACCTCCCGTTTCCTCCACCGCTTCTGTCTCGCTCAAACGCATGCGCGCGCGCGCGCGCGCGCACACACACACACACACACACACACACACACACACACACACAGGACAACTGAGTTGTCTAAAAACAACTGAATTGAAGTTCGTATTAAAATGTAAACCAACACAGATAAAACCCACCTCTCTGCCTACAGCAGCTTTCACTACAAACTGTAAACTTATCAAACCTGAAGGATTTATTAATATACAATTAAAGTCAGAGAAGTGGATTCTACAACGTTTTAGTGAACGGCTTTACACGACGTTAACCATGCAGGAGCTTCAGTGTTATGATAAGACATACATGTTGTATTTACTGGACTGACATGTTTCATTTAGTTACTGTGTGTTAGCATCATGTTGCTACATGAATATGTAAATGTTTGTCTCTACAGCCTAAGGCTTAGTGTTATAAAACATGTTCATAAGGACCCCCACATTAACATGTTCATAAGGACCCCCACATTAACATGTTCATAAGGACACCCACATTAACATGTTCATAAGGACCCCCACATTAACATGTTAATAAGGACCCCCACATTAACATGTTAATAAGGACCCCCACATTAACGTGTTCATAAGGACCCCCACATTAACATGTACATAAGGACCCCCACATTAACATGTACATAAGGACCCCCACATTAACATGGAGCCTATATGGCTGTGGACCCCCATTTGTTTTGTTAAAAAATATATAATTTTTGAAAATAGCCGATCTACCTTCTCATGCAACATGTTGTGAGCTTGTAGATCGGCTATATTCAGATAGTCAACAGCCCCTCCTGGAGAGGCTAAAATCACCTGTCATTTGGCTGCGGACCCCCACGGACCCCCACCACAGTAGATCTGGTAGATTTGCTATTCAAGTAGCCAATGTATGCAGTATGGGTTAAAACGGTCACATTTAGCTGAGTGGGGTACCCCCCCCCCCCCCCCCCCCCCCCAAGGACCTCCTGGAACCCTCCTCATTGCCCCCCCCCCCCTCCCCCCACACTTTGAGAGCCAGTGGTCTAGAACAGTGGTTCCTAAAAGGGGTTCTAAATGGACCCTTAGAGAACTGTGACTCAAGAGTGCACAAATGGAACCAAATGGACCCTTAACCTTTTTAGCTTCACATGTTCTATTCATGTTCCTCATGATTACATATGTTGTGTTCACCATAACACAGCTCAGCACCAAACACTTGTTTGCTACAATGCTAAGCTACGTTGGTAATCAGCAGTGGTGTAAAGTAACCAAGTATATCCTACTATCCTACTATAATTCTAGTAACCTCTGTCTGTTTGTCTCTCTGTAGTGGTAGGTGAAGATACCCGGTTCTCCTCAGTGGCTGGAGCAATTGCTCTGATTTTGCACACAGCCATTGGCCATTACCATCTGAACTTAACTGTGAAGCCCGTTTTTCAATTTCATCAAATCTCAGCTTCTTATTAGCGTTTTTGTGTCAAACACTGTCGCCATGGTTACGGGGCTGCCCAGCTATGGGACGAACTGCCTCCCGGGTTGCCAGATCATGTGCGCATATCCCCCCACGCATGCGTCGACCGGGTATGGTCTAGTTTACTTAAACTAAACAAATAGCTGATTTACAAGGTCATCACAACGCATTGTGAGCTTGTAGATCTGCTATTTTCAAAACATTTGTATGCATTTGATAACTGAAATGGGACAGTCTGCTTAATGAGTACTTTTACTTTTGGTACTTTAAGTACATTTTGCTGCCAATACGTTTTTTTTACTTTTACTCAGTACATGCTTGTATGTATGATCAACATACATAAATGAAGGAGCAATGAAAGTTTTGGCAGCAGCACTCATACAGTGTCATTTTGATTATGCATGTACATCATGGTACAATGGTATCTCTATGATTTAAAAAAATAAACTGCAGACCTCCCAAAATAAATTAGTTAGGTTGATTCACAAGCTCCACCCCAGAACTCATCTCCTCCCGACTCACTTTAACAACCTAGGTTGGCTTAGAGTAAAACAGAGAGTGTCGTTCTTGAAAATGTGTATGGTTCACAGGATTGTTGAAGATAAGGCACCCAAGTATTTATGCAAATATTTTTCAAAGGTCCGTGATGTGCATAGATACTCCACTAGGGGTAGCGCCACAAATTTTGTCCCATGCAAAGTTAAAAGCAAAATTGGAAAGGCTTCTTTTTTGTATTCTGCAGCTATGACATGGAATAGTTTGCCTAAAGTTACAAAAATGATTCGATCTACTGCCAGTTTTAAGTCTTCCCTCAAGAGTTTTCTAAATACCACATGGAACTGATTCTTCTCTCTTCAAACTAAATGTATGTATTTTGTTGTTTTATTTCTATTTCTATTTCACAGTACTTCTTGTTTTGTTTTGTTTTTCACTGTACATGGGACCACAATGGAAATAAGCCTCTGTGCTTTCTTGTGACATCCTTTTGACTCAGATGTGCATCTTTGTTTTGTACATATGCTTGTTGTCAATAAATAAATAAAGACAAAAAAAATGCTTAATGCTGGATATTACTTGTAACTGAGTATTTTGTACATTGCAGTATTGATACTTTTACTTAAAAAAAAAAAGTATTTTCCCACCACTGGTAATCAGGGAGTAGTTATTTACATTTTCTTGACCCAGTTCAATACATTTTAACTTTCATTTCCTATTAATGTAATTTTACAAACACAGATACAATGGGTCAGTTGCAACATACACCTTTATTCATCTGGACAGTTTAGTTTAAAGCTCATCATCATTACTAAACAAACAAACACACATACTTGCCACTTCCTCTTCCTGGTCTGAGGACCAGAAAAGAGTCTCACATGATCACAGTGCTCCTTATATAGGCTGAGTATGGTAATTGGAACGTACCACTTGCCAGGGGAGTGGAGGGGAGGGTGCATGTTTCTGTGTAATTTATATTATGGATATTGAAAACAGTCGTGTTGCTAAAAACATGATGAATACTGACCTTGTGGATGACAAGGATTTCTGTAAGGTTTAGGAAATGTTTTCTTTGTGTATTTTCACTAGTCATGTAGGTGAAGGTATTGAGTCACCCTGTCCTTTAAGACAGATGGTTGGTGCCACTAAGGGGAGGGGCCAGGTTTGAATGTTTGAGTCAGTGTGGTCTCAGGGAGGAGACAGTGAACATGGATCTCTGCTAGTCTGTAGAGGATGACTATGTTTATCTCTAGACTGTTGCTTGTTAGAGATCCTGTAAGTTTATTGTTTTGTATTTTTTGAATTACTTAGTACATTTAACCTTATTTTTGGAAATAAATCTGGCTTATTGAAACATTTGGTTTGTCCATTCTGTCCACCATGCCCTCATCAGAACAAACTCTTTTACAACCCTCTACACTCTAAGAGTTATGAGCAGTCCTTGACATTAGAACGTTTCACAACCACTGGTTTATAAGAACACTGTTTCATGCCTTGTGCCTATTTGTTAACATTATATATGCCCAAATGAGATAAATGTTGACATTATATTCAGTTTAAATGTTGACATTATATTCAGTCTAAATGTTGACATTATATTCAGTCTAAATGTTGACATTATATTCAGTCTAAATGTTGACATTATATTGAGTCCAATTGTTGACATTATATTGAGTCTAATTGTTGACATTATATTCAGTCTAAATGTTGACATTATATTCAGTCTAAATGTTGACATTATATTCAGTCTAATTGTTGACATTATATTCAGTCTAAATGTTGACATTATATTCAGTCTTTGCATATCACCTAAACCACAGGGTGGGCTGCTTCAGATCTTCTACTGAAGAAGAGAGTTCAGCAGACTGCCCACTGCCATAGAGGCCGACCTTTTGGACCCCTGTGTGACCCCTGTGTGACCTGAGACAAGGACCTCTTTGACCCCTGTGTGACCTGAGACAAGGACCTCTGATGATGATCCACCAAAGAAGAAGAGCCAGTGGACTCACTGAGGAGACATCAGGAAGAACCCGCTAAAGGTAGGACCCAGATTATTACTGCAGCTCTATGGGTAGGACTATGAACTGAGATGTTCTCCTGGTTCTTTAGTTAAAGGTGGGACTAGCAGTAGGACTATGAACTGAGATGTTCTCCTGGTTCTTTGGTTAAAGGTGGACTAGCAGAAGGACTATGCACTGTGGTTTTCTTGTGGTCCTTTGGTTAAAGGTGGTACTAGCAGAAGGACTATGCGCTGTGGTTTTCTTGTGGTTCTTTGGTTAAAGGTGGTACTAGCTGTAGGACTATGAACTGACATGTTCTCCTGGTTCTTTGGTTAAAGGCAGGACTAGCAGTAGAACTAACAGTAGGACAGAGCTGAGCTTTTATTGTGTCTGACAGGCTGGTGAGATCTTGTTCTCAGGGAAATTGCGTTGCTAGGTAACAGCTTGTGTACAAGTTAAATTTCCTGTCTGAGGCAACATGAATAATGTTTACGTTGCCAGACTGTCAACATCTCTATTTCGCTGTATGCTACTACTGTATGCTACTGTATGCTATGCTTCTCTATGCTACTAGGCTGTACGCTTCTCTATGCTACTGTATACTATATGCTAGTATATGCTAGTATATGGTACCGTATGCTACTGGATACTATATTCTGCTCTCGGCTGGGTGTTTAATGAGCCTCTATGCTCTTGCTGTTGTGTTGAGCTTCAAATGCCAGATGACATTCACTGGATGTCTGCTTATGTCACATTGAAAGTTGCTGTGAAACTATGTGTGTTGTGTTGTGTTGTGTTGTGTTGCTGCTGTGTGCTATGTGTGTGACATGACATTTTCTCTCTCAGCGGACGATGTTGAGCTCTGACAGACAGCTGTTCAATGTTTCTTTCAGATGATTCACTCTGATCCAATGGCTCTTAAACTTTTACGTTTCAAGGTCTCCTCTTAACTCTGCGGTGTACAGATGGGTCGGTTTGGGTCCATCTGTATACCGTAAGGGTCTATTTAGACCCCCTAAAGGAACCCAGAGAGTCTAGACCTTACTTTGAGAACCACGGTTCTAACCTTTGCTCCACTAGCGTACGTTTTGTGTCTTTTCTGGCTCCCAGGACAAATGTTTCAGTCAGTAATGGATCCTTTGCTGTTTCTTATTGTATCCTGTTATGTTTCAATGTCTTTATGGACACAAGGCTGATATCTGTGTGTCTTTCTGCTTTAGAAGGCTGAACTGAGACAGGATGGTGATTGTAGTGTGTGGGTGCCTGTGTTTGTGTTTGTGTGTGGGTGTGGGTGTGTGCGCGTGCGTGCGAGCGTGTGCGTGCGTGTGTGCATGTGTGCGTGTGCATGCAACCTCAGTGTAACCTCTGGACTGTGTTGAACCCACGCTGGGTGAGACCTAGCCGTTTGAGTGTCTGAACAGAAGTACCGCCCAATAGGAACAAATCTGTTTACATTATCAGTGAAGGAAACAAGTGTTGTGATTGGTCGAAAGAGATCGTTTCCGGGGGAAACACGAACAATGGAATTCCCGCCTCCTATAAACACGCTCTGCTTCAGGTCGTGACCCCAGGCTCTTCTCTTTGCAGATGAGTAAGGCTGTGTTGAACCTGAGGACATAATGAGCTACAGTTTGACCTCATGACATACACACATGATATGCCCATATATAGGCATGTCACTATGACTCAGACATAACCATAAACAAACATGATATGCCCATATACAGGCATGTCACTATGACTCAGACATAACCATAAACAAGCCCATATACAGTATGTGTGGGGTCAGGAAACACAGCATGCCCCCCCCCATCACTGAGCATTATGTTGTTGTTGTTGTTTTTCCAACACAAAAATAAAATGCCATCTCGTGTAGTTTTATTGAAATAACATCATCTTTAATTTACTCGTATTCTGCTAAGAAACCAAAGCAGCTCCTGTCTGCCTTCCTGATCTGTTACTTTTCTCTCTTCTGTCTGTTGCACGGCGACCAGAGGCCGTCCGTCTGTCTGTCTGTTCCTTCATCACACAGAGACCGTCCGTCTGTCTGTGTTCCTTCATCACAGTAAAATGACTTTTATTTATTTATTCACGCTTTCTCTAAACCAAACCCCAGACCTTGTGGGAGACACGCCGCCGCTTGTTGCCACTCAACGCTATCAAAGCGTTCGACACTACAGAGCGCCTCTAAATATAA
>NW_028155774.1:105000-107500 GCF_963454915.1 Gymnoscopelus microlampas | reverse complement strand
TTGTACTTTTACTCCACTACAATTATTTGAAAACTTTAGTTACTTTGCAGCTATACATTATTATATTATAAAACACACATTAACCACTCGAACCCTGTTTTATACCTAGGCTATTTGAAAATAGCCGATCTACAAGCTCACAACGCATCACATCGCGACACGTTGTGAATTATCTGAGTACTTCTTCACCACTGATCACTTCTTTAGTTATTTAGTGTAAGTTATTAGTTTAGTTCTTTATTTCTTCATCAGGAAATAAAGAACAGATCAGTGAATGTTTCGTCCATTAAGACCTGATTCTACAATGTCTTCTAAATCCTAACAGTTTTCTGAAAAACATGTTTCTATACCAGCGGATCTCAAACTTGTTCTTGTCAAGGACCCCCAAAATTACATGTATTTGGCCGAGGACCCCCATCTCAAAATATTTTGTTCCAGGGACCCCATCTCAAAAATGTTTGCTTTAAAAACATATAATATTCAAAGATTTGCAATTTAAAAAAAATCTTTTTCAAAAATAGCCAAAGTATAAAATAATGGTTAAAGTCAGGCATGCAATGCTCGTTTGGTATGTTCTTGCACTCTATTTCAATGAGGTGACGCGCACGTCGCTGAACACCTACACTGCAAGTCACACAATGGACACTTGATATGCATCTAGACTTATTCCTATGTTCATTCACTAGGTGTGAGTCGGGAGCCTTTGAAAACTTTGTTGAGGTGTGAATTTAAAGTGGTTCAAATCTAAAATGACACATGCTTTACCGGTTAGTCAAGCAGTGCAGGATCAACAGTGCTTTCGGTGTTAAAGCACCGACCTTTGTGGGGGGGGGGGGGGGGGGGGGGGACCAAACAACATGAGAAAAGGAAAGAAGACAGAACTATCGCCAAAAAGCGCCAACATTTAGAAGCAGTGGCTGCTGAAGGAGCGCTGAAACAGTGAAACGCTCCTGTGAAGCTGTCTCTCTCTCTGCTGTGTCTCTCTGTCTCTCTGTCTCTGTCTCTGTCTCTGTCTCTCTGTCTCTGTCTCTGTCTCTGTCTCTGTCTCTGTCTCTGTCTCTGTCTCTCTGTCTCTGTCTCTGTCTCTCTGTCTCTGTCTCTCTGTCTCTGTCTCTGTCTCTCTGTCTCTGTCTCTGTCTCTCTGTCTCTGTCTCTGTCTCTCTGTCTCTCTGTCTCTCTGTCTCTCTGTCTCTCTGTCTCTCTGTCTCTCTGTCTCTGTCTCTGTCTCTCTGTCTCTGTCTCTGTCTCTGTCTCTGTCTCTGTCTCTCTGTCTCTCTGTCTCTCTGTCTCTCTGTCTCTCTGTCTCTGTCTCTGTCTCTCTGTCTCTGTCTCTGTCTCTCTGTCTCTGTCTCTGTCTCTCTGTCTCTGTCTCTGTCTCTCTGTCTCTGTCTCTGTCTCTCTGTCTCTCTGTCTCTCTGTCTCTGTCTCTGTCTCTGTCTCTCTGTCTCTCTGTCTCTGTCTCTGTCTCTCTGTCTCTGTCTCTGTCTCTGTCTCTGTCTCTCTGTCTCTGTCTCTGTCTCTGTCTCTCTGTCTCTGTCTCTGTCTCTCTGTCTCTGTCTCTCTGTCTCTCTGTCTCTGTCTCTGTCTCTGTCTCTCTGTCTCTGCTGTCTCTCTCTCTCTGCTGTCTCTCTCTCTGTCTCTCTGTCTCCTCCAAACTCCTCTGTGGTGTGTGTGTGGGTTTGTCCTGTGGTCTTTTGTTTCCTCCCCCGTCGTAAGCACACATGCGCGATGCACGGAAAAACAATAACAGCGGCCCGGGCATGGCTTCACCCGGACGCGCAATCGGATGTGTGCGGGAGTTTTTTAATATTAACCCTTGTCCGATACGGCTTTTGATTTCTGTACACTGTATCGAACTTCATTTTCGGCACATTTTTGGTACATTTTCGGTACATTTTCAGTACGTATCGAGTATCGTGACACCCTTAGTAGCACCGTGAAGGGTTATAGTCAAGGCTGCAAAACGCTCTCAGAGATCCAGTGTGATCCAGTGTGATCCGGTGTGATCCGGTGTGATCCAGTGTGAGGGCAGACACAAAAACCCTCAAAGCAGACAGACAGGCTTAGATTTAATTGAATTGAACCGGCTCTGTATCTGACGACGGACACAATTAAGCATGAATATTAATCAAAGGCTCATTTTCTTCAATATTGCAATTTTTGCTCTTAATTTCTCCTCATGAAAGAGTCTAAGATTCAGCTAATCATAAAGTCAGTCACACTCCTTCTATTCTCCTCTATCTCTCTTCTTTACTCTATCTATTCTCCTCTCTCTCTCTTCTTTACTCTATCTATCCTCTCTCTCTGTCTCTCTCTCTCTGTTCTTTACTCTGTAGCGTTTAGTTTCTCCTAAATGAGAGATACAGTATGGAGCCTGACGTGTCCATTATATTATATTATAGATATATTATAGACATTATAGATATGGAGCCTGACGTTTCTATTGGTCTGGACCTCACTTTAGAGACAGAGCCTGAGGAGAGGAGAGGAGAGGGGAGTT
>NW_028155774.1:42500-100000 GCF_963454915.1 Gymnoscopelus microlampas | reverse complement strand
TTTTGGGCACAACGCTAAGTATAAATCCAGCATTACCACGCCTTCCTCCAGGCCAAAAATACATTTTGTGTCGACTAGGTCAACTGTAGATTTAGACTAAAATCACATGATATTTAATAAACTAAAACTAGAGTGAAAAGTTAAACATTTCAGATGACTTAAATATTACTAAAACTACCTCAAAATGTGCTTCACAGCTAGAAGGTCCTGGGTTCGATTCCCGCCCGGGGGGGCGCTGGGGGCGTGTCCTCTCCTCCGCGTCATCAGTGTCCATACCCTAGGTGGGGCTGGTGAAAGGGCCTTTCTGTGTGGAGTTTGCATGTTCTCCCCGTGTCCCCTAGGGCAGTGGTTCTCAAACTTTTTCATGTCAAGGACCCCCAAATGGACACTTATTAGCCCGCGGACCCCCATTTGAAAATATAGATTTTTAGGACCCCCAGTTTGACATGCATTAGGGCTACGGACCCCCATTTAATGGCATTTCTATCTCTGGGACCCCAATTCATATTGTGAAATCAATGTTAACTTAACTCTGAGAGTGTACAAATGGAACCAAATGGACCCGTTGGGGTCCATTTGGTTCCATTTGTACACTCCTGCTCCATTGTACACTGGTTCCATTTGTACACTCCTGCTCACTCCTCATGCATTGAAGGAGGCATGAGCTCGGTTCGGGGCTCTCCCCAGGCTGGCAGAGGGAGAGTAGCGCCCAGGATTACATAGGCAATTGGCGCCGGGTGAAAAGAATTGTTACAAAGTCTTGGGATAAGAAAAAAAAAACAAAATGTGCTGTCAAAATGACAGTAACACTACATACACTACACTGTATAGACAGCAATGAGACTGAACTACACACTGTATGGAACTACACACTGTATAGAAGTACACACACACTATAGAAAGCAATCCTCCGATCAGCCTGTCTTAATCTTTATGTTAACAGACAGCTGAACGTTAATCCTTAATTGAAAGTGGGAACCAATCACACAGCATGAATAAATGATCTCCTTCACAGAGTTAGAGGAGAAAAACATATGAAACATATTCTATAAATCCAGTCTGTGTTCTTCTCTCTGTGTGTGTGTGTGTGTGTGTGTGTGTGTGTGTGTGTGTGTGTGTGTGTGTGTGTGTGTGTGTGTGTGTGTGTGTGTGTGTGTGTGTGTGTGTGTGTGTGTGTGTGTGTGTGTGTGTGTGTGTTATTCTCTCTATGCTTCTCCTAATGAGAGCTGACAGGAGAACAGCAAAGCTGCCGTTCCACTCTGACGTGTGGAGGAGGACTCTCTGTGTGTGTGTGTGTGTGTGTGTGTGTGTGTGTGTGTGTGTGTGTGTGTGTGTGTGTGTGTGTGTGTGTGTGTGTGTGTGTGTGTGTGTGTGTGTGTGTGTGTGTGTGTGTGTGTGTGTGTGTGTGTGTGTGTGTGTGTGTGTGGCTGGGTTCTAGTCCTATGTGTGACTCATCTCCACTCGGTCGTGTCAAGAGTTATTTTTTAAATAAGCAGGTTTTTCTCTTTTGGAACGAGTGTTGAATTGACTTTCTGATGATCTGTATGTCATAATAATAATAATAATAATAATAATGATACTAATGTGTGTCAGGCAGTCATAATCTAAAGTGTGAAAATACTGTAATGGAATAATAAGCTACAGGCTAGTGATGCACTTTAGATGTATGTGTTTTTATGCTTTGATATTCATCAGGGATTTGAGGTGGATTTCTGTGAAAATGTTTTGCGCCAGGGACCCCCCTTGAAGACAAGATTTATGATACACATTATTAAATAAATGCAACCAAAATTATTATACAGATGGAACCAAATGGACCATTACGGGTCCATTTGGTTCCATTTGTACGCTCTCACAGAGTTACAGACCTATAAGGGTCCATTTGGTTCCATTTGTACACTCAGAGTGATGGTGTCCTACAGTATATTTGTCCATGTTTGGAGCTGCTGGCTGTGGAGTTACTGTTATTTTGTTTAGTGTGTATTGTGTATGTATATTAGTGTGTATTGTGGGAGAAATCCAGGGGGGGGGGGTGCTCCGCTACCCGACCGAGAGACTTTATTGATTAAAATTAAAATTAATTAATTAATCCACGTGTGTGTGTGTGTGTGTGTGTGTGTGTGTGTGTGTGTGTGTGTGTGTGTGTGTGTGTGTGTGTGTGTGTGTGCGTGTGCGTGTTTCTGTGGAGAGTCTTAAATATTCCACCGCAAATTAAACAGTAAATGTGTTTATTTATTTAATGATATTCCAAAGTAATTGAATGGCAGGAATGTTGTTAAAACATGTTGGTATTAAAGCCATGATGTTAAAACCATCATGTGTTTTAAAACATATGTTTTAGCAAAGGGATAAAAACCCAAATAAAATGGAGCATTAATAATTATTTTGTTGATACGGTTCAAGCCTGTTTGCCATGATTTGTAATTAACCGTTTCTGAGAAGTAATAATACAGAAATGTGGGTTTAGTGAGGCTCTGCAGATAAAACTTAATACTAATTCATATTACTGATGATTATGTATGAACACACAAGCAGGTGCACGCGCGCGCACACACACACACACACACACACACACACACACGCAAGTGCACGCACGCACACGCACGCATGCACGCACAAACATGCAAGCACGCAATGAAGCCTTCCGTAGTTGATTGAAGGAAGTTTTATGGGATAATTAATGCAGTGTTTGCTGCTCATGCATCTGTTTCCCCTGACACGTGTGTGTGTGTGTGTGTGTGTGTGTGTGTGTGTGTGTGTGTGTGTGTGTGTGTGTGTGTGTGTGTGTGTGTGTGTGTGTGTGTGTGTGTGTGTGTGTGTGTGTGTGTGTGTGTGTGTGTGTGTGTGTGCGTGCGCGCGCGTGCGTGCGTGCGTGCGTGCGTGCGTCATGTGCTTGTGAATTGAGACAAGTGAAAGTGCATCAACACCTTTCTACACACACACACACACACACACACACACACACACACACACACACACACACACACACACCTGTTAAGCGTACGTGCGATCCCCCCTTCAGCATTACAAAGACAATGCTACTGTATAGTTACTGTATATTTCACAGACTTGTCTTACAATAAGACATTCATTTATGTTCATAAATAGCAAACTACCGTTTTAAGATTTATGTCAGTTTATAAGGAACATGTTTATGTCAGCTTATAAGGAACATGTTTATATCAGTTTATAAGGAACATGTTTATATCAGTTTATAAGGAACATGTTTATGTCAGTTTATAAGGAACATGTTTATGTCAGTTTATAAGGAACAGGTTTATGTCAGTTTATAAGGAACATGTTTATATCAGTTTATAAGGAACATGTTTATGTCAGTTTATAAGGAACAGGTTTATGTCAGTTTATAAGGAACATGTTTATGTCAGTTTATAAGGAACATGTTTATGTCAGTTTATAAGGAACATGTTTATGTCAGTTTATGTCAGTTTATGAGGAACATGTTTATGTCAGTTTATAAGGAACATGTTTATGTCAGTTTATAAGGAACATGTTTATGTCAGTTTATAAGGAACATGTTTATATCAGTTTATAAGGAACATGTTTATGTCAGTTTATAAGGAACATGTTTATGTCAGTTTATGTCAGTTTATGAGGAACATGTTTATGTCATTTTATAAGGAACATGTTTATGTCAGTTTATAAGGAACATGTTTATGTCAGTTTATAAGGAACATGTTTATATCAGTTTATAAGGAACATGTTTATGTCAGTTTATAAGGAACATGTTTATGTCAGTTTATAAGGAACATGTTTATGTCAGTTTATAAGGAACATGTTTATATCAGTTTATAAGGAACATGTTTATGTCAGTTTATAAGGAACATGTTTATGTCAGTTTATAAGGAACATGTTTATGTCAGTTTATAAGGAACATGTTTATGTCAGTTTATAAGGAACATGTTTATATCAGTTTATAAGGAACATGTTTATATCAGTTTATAAGGAACATGTTTATGTCAGTTTATAAGGAACATGTTTATGTCAGTTTATAAGGAACATGTTTATATCAGTTTATAAGGAACATGTTTATATCAGTTTATAAGGAACATGTTTATGTCAGTTTATAAGGAACATGTTTATATCAGTTTATAAGGAACATGTTTATGTCAGTTTATAAGGAACAAACCGACTTTCTCTTGAAGCGGTGGATTAAAGAGATCATGTGACTACAAGGTGCAGAAACTTCTGTACCTTCAGTACCTTCAGTACTTTCTGTACCGCTGACCAGCTCTGTTTTTCATTTCCTGAAAAGTAACAGTTTAGGACTTACAGAGTTTCAACCTGACAGGGACCACATGGCACGCGCTCACGCACACACACACACACACACACACACACACACACACACACACACACACACACACACACACACACACACACACACACACACACACAGCACTCTCTGTACTTTTGGCTGAATATTCATCCAAAAGGCAGTTTTTTTTACAAGGGTGTAAAATGACCCATAAATATGAAGAATGTTTCTATGAATTGGAAAAGACATTTTCCTCCTGAACATAATATATATTTTATGAGAGATTATGAATATATAAATCTGTAAATGCGTGTAAAATCAGGTTAGGATCTCAAAACGTTTGTTCTTCAGCATGTTTACCGTCTGTGTCATTTGTTGATCCATTATCGATACAATTGACATGAATAGTTGAATCATTGATTTTACTTTTTAACTCATTCCCTGCCACGGACGTAAGTGAGGGGGTGGGGGGGGCAGTCTGTGAATGATCCAAGCACCACCGAAGAAGAGTACACCCAGAACGTGATCACAACACAATACAATCTATAGGTACCTTTCATGTTAAAGGATTTATACAAGTATTTTTTTCTGGTATTTCTGTTGTTTTCTAAGTGTTTTTCATAGAACATGCCACATTCAAACAGCCATAGCTCTGGAATGAAGGATCGCGGCCGGACAAGTGATGTTTTTCTTTGATTCTACCCGTGTGTGTAATGAGCTGATCTCTAGAGGACGTCACAGAGAATGTTCCATGACTTTTCAAAGGTTCAGTAAAATCGCCGTTTTCGCTGTGGCAAGGGGACGGGAAACGGATGAATTAATTAATGAATTCCACGCCCCCCCCCTCCCCCTCAGAACAGGCCTCATGCTGGGGTTCAGACACTGGAGAGAAGAAGGAGTATTTCTGAGTGAAAACGTCCTGAGGAGAGGAAAACGTCTTGCTTGGTTTGTGAAACGTTGTAATTATACCGCCTCTCCTCCCTCTGTGTGTGTGTGTGTGTGTGTGTGTGTGTGTGTGTGTGTGTGTGTGTGTGTGTTTGTGTGTGTGTGTGTGTGTGTGTGTGTGTGTGGATTACTATACTGGTGAGGACCCACTAGTAGAATATGATCCTGCTTCCTCTAAAGATAAAAGGTGGTTTTATGGTTAAAAACATATTTTTAGAGACACTTTTACATTAGAAAAAGACTCAGGTTGGAGTTAGAGTTAGGGTTAGTCACTTAGAGGTCAGGTTTATGGGTTAGAATTAGAGTTAAACATGATGTAGTTGCGTGCCAGTGTCTTGCACCAACATAGCTGATCTACAAGCTCACAGCGCTCCGCAGAGCAACGCGTTGTGAGCTTGTAGATCAGCATTTCTTTGGCTTTAAGCTTATGGTTAAAAGGGTAAAAAAAATGAAGAATATGCATTCATAAAATTGGCGCGCTGATGTCTGTATAGTATAGTAATACTAATGTGTGTGTGTGTGTGTGTGTGTGTGTGTGTGTGTGTGTGTGTGTGTGTGTGTGTGTGTGTGTGTGTGTGTGTGTGTGTGTGTGTGTGTGTGGGGTGGAGGGGGGGGGGTTCTCTGTCTAATTAGGGTCTCTGCCATGTCTGCTCTGTGATTCTACAGCACAGCTGGGGGGACGACGACACACACACACACACACACACACACACACACACACACACACACACACACACACACACACACACACACACACACACACACATCTCTTATCAACATAGTGAGCAGAACAGACTCCTGTGTCTCTGCGTAGAGAACACTCTCCTCTCTTCTGTTTGTGTGCTTCTTCCTCCTTTGTTCCTCGTCTCCCTTCCTAGTGGAGCCTGGCTGCCGTGGCAACAAAGAGGTGTGTGTGTGTGTGTGTGTGTGTGTGTGTAACAGATCACCAGGGTTGTGTTACCCGCAGGCTCTGTGACGAGAACACAGATAAACACTTTACTACCCCCCCCCCCCCCCCCCCCCCCCCCCTCTAGAGCAAGTTGTTGAACCCCTCCCCCCTCCCCTCCTCCCACCCCCCAGGCATGGTGTTTAAGGGGGGTGGGGCGGGGGGTGGGAGGGGGGGACAACTCAACCCGTCTGCTTCTGCTTCACCTGCTCACCTGCTCACCTTCACCACGTCTTCTTCTTCTTCTTCTTCTTCTTCTTCTTCTTCTTCTTCTTCTTCTTCTCTTGTGTCTTCTTCCCCGTCTGCTCTCTCTCTGCACCCCCTGGGTACACACACACACACACACACACACACACACACACACACACACACACACACACACACACACACACACACACACACACACACACACACACACACACACACACTCACAGTGAAGAAGTTTTAACAAACAGCTGCAGAGTCTCTAACTGTAACCTGTAAATCTATAACCAGGTATGAAAGGCTGTGGAGCCATCTATAGAGCATGAGCTATTCATGTGTGTGTGTGTGTGTGTGTGTGTGTGTGTGTGTGTGTGTGTGTGTGTGTGTGTGTGTGTGTGTGTGTGTGTGTGTGTGTGTGTGTGTGTGTGTGTGTGTGTGTGTGTGTGTGTGCGCGTGCATATCATAAAACATAAGAGACACACTTTACACAACAACAACAACAACAACAACAACAACAACACACACACACACACACACACACACACACACACACACACACACACACACACACACACACACACACACACACACACACACACACACACACACACACACACACACACACACACACACACACACACACACACAACTTTACATATAGAGGTCTTAATGTACAGTACTTAGTTTACATAGAGGTCTTGATGTACAGTACTTAGTTTACATAGAGGTCTTAATGTACAGTACTTAGTTTACATAGAGGTCTTGATGTACAGTACTTAGTTTACATAGAGGTCTTGATATACAGTACTTAGTTTACATAGAGGTCTTGATGTACAGTACTTAGTTTGCATTATGTTCAGAACTTGTAGATCTGTTATTTCCAGGTAACAGATGGCAGAATCACACAGTATCAGAATGTATAGTCACATGACATCACAGGTTTACAGTAACAACAACTCAAGGACTTATCTGATAGTATAGGGGGGGCTGCATTCCACAGGGATGTGGCAGCAACACAAACATTCCCATCGCCCCCGAGGTCCCAAACATCCAGGTACCTGGTGTTTGGGACCTCCAGGTACGTGGAGGTCCCAACACCAAGTACCAGGAGGTTGGCATGGGGACATGACTAAAGGTCTTGGGTGTAGCGGCTGAGGGAGGCTGGGCCCATGGTGATGATTTCTCATTCATAGCAGTTGAGTTTGAGAACATTCTTTAGCTTCCATATCTTTAGTTCTTTGAGGCAGGCGGGGAGGAGGGGGGGGGGGGGGGGGGGTCTTTGTTGAGATGGGGGAGGGGGGGTATGTGTGTAGATGGGGGAGGGGGGGTCTTTGTGGAGAGATGTATAGCTGTAGAGGATGAGGAGGATGTGATCTCCATCACAGGTTGGCCTTTGATACAAACAGCTGCTGTGATGTCATCACCTTCAGATGAACTCTTCCCCTCCAATGTCTCCTAATATAACACGTATGTTCCCTGTGTGTGTGTGTGTGTGTGTGTGTGTGTGTGTGTGTGTGTGTGTGTGTGTGTGTGTGTGTGTGTGTGTGTGTGTGTGTGTGTGTGTGTGTGTGTGTGTGTGTGTGTGTGTGTGTGCGTGCGTGCGTGCGTGCGTGCGTGCGTGTACATGCATGGCTGCAGAGTAACTAATGAGGTGCTGTTGGTTTTGATGAAGAGGAGGGTAGGTGACACACACACACACACACACACACACACACACACACACACACACACACACACACACACACACACACACACACACACACACACACACACAGCACATGTATGATAACAGCACTGATGTCAAATCATAGAGTAGCCTTGTTTCTTTGATCTAAAGAGAGAGAGAGAGAGAGAGAGAGAGAGAGCTCCCAGTACTTACAACACCTACCATCAGCTCCCAGTACTTACAACAACACCTAGCATCAGCTCCCAGTACTTACAACAACACCTAGCATCAGCTCCCAGTACTTACAACAACACCTACCATCAGCTCCCAGTACTTGCAACAACACCTACCATCAGCTCCCAGTACTTGCAACAACACCTAGCATCAGCTCCCAGTACTTACAACAACACCTAGCATCAGCTCCCAGTACTTACAACAACACCTACCATCAGCTCCCAGTACTTACAACAACACCTAGCATCAGCTCCAAGTACTTACAACAACACCTAGCATCAGCTCCCAGTACTTACAACAAATCCTACCATCAGCTACTAGTACTTACAACAACACCTAGCATCAGCTCCCAGTACTTACAACAACACCTACCATCAGCTACTAGTACTTACAACAACACCTAGCATCAGCTCCCAGTACTTACCACAACACCTAGCATCAGCTCCCAGTACTTACAACAACACCTACCATCAGCTCCCAGTACTTACAACAACACCTAGCATCAGCTCCAAGTACTTACAACAACACCTAGCATCAGCTCCCAGTACTTACAACAAATCCTACCATCAGCTACTAGTACTTACAACAACACCTAGCATCAGCTCCCAGTACTTACAACAACACCTACCATCAGCTACTAGTACTTACAACAACACCTAGCATCAGCTCCCAGTACTTACCACAACACCTAGCATCAGCTCCCAGTACTTACCACAACACCTAGCATCAGCTCCCAGTACTTACAACAACACCTACCCTCAGCTCCCAGTATTTAGAGTACGACATGGCACCCCAGCCATGCTACCCGGACAGAGCAGCCATCAGCTGTTGGCTAGGGGTTCAAATCAACTCCGGTGCATTCAGTCTGTACAGAACACAGCTGGCCGGGCGAGGGAAGTGATATTCCTACTGTAGCTTGTCAGCGGGGAGTGTTGAGCGGGAGGAGTAGGATGGAGGTACTACGTCCTCCCGTTGGGGGCTCCTAACTGTCAGGTCAGCCAGTAAGGTACAACATCATGAGGCCATTGTATCTGCCGACATGATCATACGAAGCTTCAGGCTACCATTTATTTTCACACATTTGGGGTCCTTGGCTTGACAAGCTTTGAGACCTAGTGGTGTATAACATGTAGTGACACTGATACTGTCCTTTAATGTCAGACAGTACACATTCCATCACTTCCTGTTCCACTAACTGTTCACTGGATGCAAACAAGCAAATCAATGTTTTATGAGACACAATACATGTTCACTAAGGAGCCATGGCTATCACCTAGCAACAGAACAAATAAATACAATAATGTAATTGGACATTCAGTTTGTCCATCATGTACTGTACGTTATTAGACTATTATGTATAAATGAGACGGTAATCAAACACAGGGAGCTGGAAGCTCAGCACAGCTGTGTACAAAACCACTCCATCAGGCCTTGACTATCTCTCTTCTGTACCTTAAGTACTCAACAGTATGTGGACATTCTCTTTTGCACCTTATGTCTAACCTCATGTGTATACACAGTAGATATTTTCTATTGTTTTTCTGTTTGTTTGCCCTCCTTGCCCCCCCGTTTTTTGTTTTTTTTTTGAATTGCCCTCACATCTAGAGTTCAGGTCACTATGTGGCCCTCACATCTAGAGTTCAGGTCACTACGAGGCCCTCACATGTAGGGATGGAGCTCGTTAATTTTTATTGATAATGAGCACCTTATCGAGGCTGCTTATCGAACCGAGCTTATATCGAGCCCACTATCGATCTTTTTCTATTATTAAGAAAAAAGACGTGAGGCGAAAAATTCTGAACAGAACCGGTATCTTTTTTTATTGGCCAGTTGTAACAGTGAGTTTGTGGCTGACCACTATCTAAAATTAAATGAAGATGACAAAAGTAAAAAATATTTTTGCCTATCATTAAAACAACCATTCATATAATGTGCAATAAGTGTCAAATGGCTTTATATTATGAATAGTACTGTAATAATTACTATAAAATCTCCATGTCTCTTCAACTTTTTATAAACAAAAAATGCATAGTTATTTTTTCTATTCTTTTTTCTTTGTTTTAACCAAAATGTATCACTTGCACTACATTTTACTAGGGTCTTCAAATACAGTACTTTTCTAACAGACAGAAGGCAAGTGACCTTTTTACTTTTGGAAAATAATATTGAAGAAACGGTTAATGTGTGTACTGTCACTTTAAAAGCGCAATGTAGGGCAATGAGAGGCCCTCACATCTAGAGTTCAGGTCACTACGAGGCCCTCACATCTAGAGTTCAGGTCACTACGAGGCCCTCACATCTAGAGTTCAGGTCACTACGAGGCCCTCACATCTAGAGTTCAGGTCACTATGTGGCCCTCACATGTAGAGTTCAGGTCTCTATGAGGCCCTCACATCTAGAGTTCAGGTCACTACGAGGCCCTCACATCTAGAGTTCAGGTCACTATGAGGCCCTCACATCTAGAGTTCAGGTCACTACGAGGCCCTCACATCTAGAGTTCAGGTCACTACGAGGCCCTCACATCTAGAGTTCAGGTGTCTGTATGCCCATACATGGAGATATCTGCATCTGTCAGTCCTTGTCTCTTTTATGCCCATATATGGAGATTCTGATGTCATCAGTATATGTCCATGTATGGGCATTCCCACTTTTGTCCAAACAAAAAAGGGTCTTTATTATTAAATACAGTATATACATGTTTTATGGTCATGATGCACCAGGATCCTGGATGGCTTTTGGCTCAAGGCTTAAAATAATGTATATAAAGATTTTCGGAAATCTCTATGGGAAAATGGGCTTTCTATCTGTGGAACCACAACATGGCCGCCACCGCTATGCCCTATAAATGGTGTGTGGTACACAGAGGACGGTGGAGTAAACATCCCTCAGAGTGTGGACAGGCCTTCAGATATAAGGTTTCTACACTAAATTAGATTTTGCTGCACTTTAGGCCCGTTAGTTTGATTTGATTAAATCTGATTTTTTTTTAATTTATCTTCTCCATCAGAGAGAATCATAGAAACAAAGCAGAGATTGTATCTGTGGAGCGCTTTGGCTGCTCTCTGCACTGAGGGACTGTTTACCCTGCACTTCAGCAGGTTAGCATCTGAAAATTCATCAAAATCTAATTACAACCTGGAGGCCAACGCTGTGTGTGTGTGTGTGTGTGTGTGTGTGTGTGTGTGTGTGTGTGTGTGTGTGTGTGTGTGTGTGTGTGTGCGTGTGCGTGCACGCGCGCCCGGGAACGGTTAGTGGACAAAGTACATAGCCTACTCAAGTAAAATACGCAAGTATTCAAAAGTTCCACTTTATTCAAAAGTATATTTTCAGAAATTGTCAGAAAATGTCCTCCAAAAAATAGTGAAAAGCTGGTAGATCATCTATTTTCACTATTATTTTAAATACGACTTAAGTGGTCAATTCATAATATATGTTTTTGCAGTGGAGTCCAAAGTACACTATTTCTATTTAAATGTAGCAGAGTGAAAGCCATCAGCTTACAAAAATGAAAAACCTCCAAAAATGTAATTGAGTAGTAACTGTACTCAAGTAAATGTAGGGATTGTAATGTTACAATTATGGCCTGCAGGGTTCTATGGCAGAGAAGACCATTTCACTTTCTATTTAGATATTTATATGGCACAGGGAAGATTATTTATATTTATATGGTAGAGGGAAGATTATTTATTATACTAAGACACCAGACCTATGGTTCCTGTTAGACAGAGCACGACCGTGGATTTCTACTACATTACACTATACCACTATACTGTACTGTATATTATCTTAACATTCTGATATTATACCGTTATATACTGCATACACATTATTGTTGTATTATATTATCATATACCATCTTACACTATTATATTTGCTACTATTGTTATTGTTACTACTTGTCGCAAAATTGCTTGCTCAGGGTGGGATGTCAGGTCTCTTTTCTACATGTAAAGTGTTTTGAGACAACTTGTTGTGATTTGACTCTTTAATGTAATTGAATTGAATTGAAACCTCACAATTCTCCATATTTCACATCAACACCACTACTGTCTCTTCCTCAGACAGTGTCATACAAAAGTAGCCACAATAGCTGATCTACAAGCTCTGCAACACGCTGTGATTTTTTGCTATTTTTTAAACTTTCTAACATGATCGTGTGTGTGTGTGTGTGTGTGTGTGTGTGTGTGTGTGTGTGTGTGTGTGTGTGTGTGTGTGTGTGTGTGTGTGTGTGTGTGTGTGTGTGTGTGTGTGTGTGTGTGTGTGTGTGTGTGTGTGTGTGTGTGTTTGTGTTTTATGAATATTGAAGCAATGTAAAGTATTAACAAGAGCTCCATTGGAACACAGATTATTTTTTCCCCCCATTTCCAGAAAAGTAACAGTTTTAGACATTATAGTACATAACTGTACATGAAGACATATAGTACATAACTGTACTGAACTGTGTGGGAAAATATATCAGGAAAAAGTAAAGAACAATTTGCATGGTGATCATGTTGAGACAGACAGGCTCCCATCACACCATACTGTACACACTGAACAACCTGTCACAATGATACATACTGTACACACTGAACAACCTGTCCACAATGATACATTCAACTACTGTACTTAAATACAACTTTGACTCCAGTATTTGCATTTTTCAATACTTATTATTTTTTATGTTTTAGTATTAACACATTCACTGCCATGAATTAATGAATTTATTCATCCGCCACTAGCAGAGTTTTTACTGATCTTTTGAGACCCACATACATTTATTTTCAAAGAAGATGTAAACATCAGATATCTGATATATTTAAATGAAGATGTAAACATCAGATATGTGTGGGGAAAGACAGGGGTCTGTTCTTATATCCTGAAAAACAACATTGTAACCGCGATCTTCCGTTCTTTAGTTATCGGCAGTTGAATAATAACTTGAAGAAAACACAATCTGGGGAAAAAAAGATAAATGTATTTGTTTGTATCTGATAACATTAGATGGGACGGGCTGGAATTAGTTTAGATCACGTGATTTACCTCTCCGGGAGTCCTAGGATCAGTCACAGGTTGCGGAAGAGCGCCCTCTATCGTGATCACTGAAAACACCAAATGACGTCTATGGAAGTCAATGGCAGTGAATTTAACTGAATCTCTACAAGGCATCATTCTATAAGCCATATCTCGAAAACTGGTGGGTCAAACTGCACGAGCAACATGTCAATGTGTAGCTATGATTCCCTGCTTTCATATGACATGAAAAAACAAAAATGAAAAAAAAGCCTAGATGACTTATCTTTTATCGTGGTGGGTCACAAATGTTTAAGTTGTGGTGTCCAAGGCTCCGGTGTGTCCACGCGGCCCCTCCCCCTCTCAGCATGTATAAGTTGTGGTGTCCAAGGCTCCGGTGTGTCCACGTGGCCCCTCCCCCTCTCAGCATGTATAAGTTGTGGTGTCCAGGGCTCCGGTGTGTCCACGCGGCCCCTCCCCCTGTCAGCATGTATAAGTTGTGGTGTCCAGGGCTCCGGTGTGTCCAGGCGGCCCCTCCCCCCGGCGGCCCCTCCCCCTCAGCATGTATAAATTGTGGTGTCCGCTGCCTGCCGCCTCAATGCAGTCCTTTCACTGCATGGAGTCATGGATTCCAGTCAGACCTCAGACATGTAGAACCACCAGACCCCTGGTAGACAGACAGACAGACAGACAGACAGACAGACAGACTGGCTCTTTTGCACATATATACTGAAGCTTTCCCCACAGACAACCTGCCCCTTACAGTCTCTCTACCACTCTCTCTCTCTCTCTCTCTCTCTCTCTCTCTCTCTCTCTCTCTCTCTCTCTCTCTCTCTCTCCCCATCTGTCTCTTCAGTTTACATGTCAACATCTTTCCAAACCCTGCGTCTCTATTCTGGTCATGTGGCCATGTCTAAATTCGTAACGTAATGTTGTAAATAGCCCCTCGTCTACAAGCTCACAGAGCTAAACGTAGACCTACAAGCTCTCAACGCGTTGTGACACAACACCATGTCACACGTTGTGAGCTTGTGGGTCGACTATTTTCGTGCGACACCGTTGTACGACAAAGTCTAAAACAGGGCCGACGTGGTTAATGACCAAGGATACATTTACAACCACAAAATACATTTATAGGTGATCACACAAACGTTGTGTTGGACTTAGAATCCTCTATATTGTGATAGTAATCATTGCTATAGAGCTGGGGTTCACAAACTTTGAGAATGTGCGTGCAAAGTTTCACCCCAATGGGACGCTGCATTTATGATTTGCGGCATTTTGTTGAAGACGGGCCACTCCAACCTTTATGTCAATCTCAGCCAATCAGGATGAAATATAAAAAATCAAGCAGATCCGTCTTGATCACATGACTACAGATACTGTGTACCGATATGCGTGAAATCTGGATAAAATCTCAAGGCTTAATATGTGAAATGTGAAAAATGCAGGGTAAAGGTTTTCCCTTGGCCTCTAGAGTGTGCATACAAAGTTTTACACAGATCGGTGCAGTTATAGGTAAAAACACAAATCGGCCTGTTATAGCGCCACCATGAGGCTGATTTGAAAATGTTCAAGTGGCATTTCCTCCTCGGCCTAGTGGGAATGTGTGTGCAACATTTCACAGGGATTGCATGCTGTCTGTGTTCATGATTTGAGACATTTTGTTCAAAACGGAGCACTCCTGCCAATGTTAGCCAATCAGGATGGAATATGAAAAATCTGAAAGACGCGATTATGTTTAATGACCATAGAGATAGGCACCTTCCTATGACCCCACTTTGGGTCGCGACCCATAGTTTGAGAACCGCTGCTATAGAGTGTGAAGTAACAGGAGTCCCCCCTTCTCTCCAGCTCTTTAGTCGGGATACCGACTTTATCCAATTAGGAGCGAGAACTCACACAGGATGCAGATTAAAATAAATACAACATGTAATTGGAATTGATGACACAAAGAAACCGCAAGTCCGCAACACTATAACATTTAAGCAGATAAAAGGGTACTCTCTCCTGATAGGCTGAAATTATAGAGCTTTAACTTATTTAAAAAAACAACTACCCTACCTTTAAGAGCTGTGTGTGTGTGTGTGTGTGTGTGTGTGTGTGTGTGTGTGTGTGTGTGTGTGTGTGTGTGTGTGTGTGTGTGTGTGTGTGTGTGTGTGGTGTGTGTGTGTGTGTGTGTGTGTGTGTGTGTGTGTGTGTGCGTGCGTGCGTTGCCTCCTGCAGTGTCTGTGTTGGTGTAACAGTGTGTAGCTGAATTAAAACACTCTGGTTTCAGTGATAATAAAAGCCAAGCTGCTGCGTCGGCATCTTTTATTTCCCTCCTAGAAACAGTGTGTAACCATAATGTGTGAGTTTGTGGTATAAATAGACTAATAGAGGGACATTACAGTATGCTAATACACAAACATGTGAAGACGTTTCCTCTCTTTAGCACTAAAGTGTGTAATCAGTGTTTCATATGGTCTCTGTGTGGTGGAAACTTGTACGTCCTAAATGTATACTTTTCAGGAAATATAAAAAGAAGTTGTTCTAATGGATCCATTGTAGTTATTATTTAGTTGAAAGCTCTGGTTAATACTTTTCATTGTTTATTTATAAAACACACACACAACCAATCAACAACATGTATTTTTGCTACTTTTGTGTGTCACTGTAGTATTAACTAGGGGCGGCAGTGGTCAGGGGTAGCGGATCGAACTGGGAACCCGGTTCGATCCCGGGCTCCCCTAGAGTTGGTGTGGAAGTAGTCTGGCGTTACCAGACTACTGTTGCCTCCCACAATGTTTAAATGTTTCCGGTCATACAGTCTGGGACTCAGAAGCTCTGATCATGATCAGAATATAAACCGGATGTGGAGCCTCCTCCTCACTTCTGTTTCCTCTTTACAGTCGCACAAATGTATCCTAATATAAATACAAATCATCTAAGTATACATAGCTTGCTGCTTAGCAGAAATGGAAATTAAAAAAGAAAATGTAAAGATATTTTAAAAGATATTTTCGTGAACGGAAGTGCCAGTTTCCTCTCTGGGATTTTGGGAGTTGTAGTTCCAGACTCTAGCATTCAGAGATTGTGGAATAGTTGTCTGGCTACGCGAGACTAGTGTTGAAGTGTCCTTGTATTGAGCAAGACACTGAACCCCCAATTGCTCCTGATGAGCAGGTTGGTGCCTTTCATGGTTTCCTCCTTCATCAGTGTATGAATATGTGTGTGAATGGGTGTGTGAATGTGTGTGTGAATATGTGTGTGAATGTGTGTGTGAATATGTGTGTGAATGGGTGAATGTAATGCACAATCTATGTAAAGCGTCGGGGCTTCTACAGCACGAAACGTATAACGTAAGTGGATGGAAGAAATGCAGGCACTGAGCGTATAAAAATTTAATAAACCTCTGGCACTCAATGTGTTAACTCATTCACCGCCAAGTATGATTTTGAGGACTTTTTTCCCAAAGGCTCAGTCAGACTGCAAAGGACGACTTGTACAACTTGTTGTGTTTTTGCGCTTTTCGTTAAACATGACTATTTTCTCCCCACACAGAATCAGGAGATCACGTGATCCCAAGATTCATACTGCTCCATTCACTTCCTGGTTAACGTATAGGGAAAATGGCCTGTATCTCGCCTTCTGTGTTTTAGGATGTATTTTTGGTGAGACATGCTATTTTCAACAGCCTATAACAAGCCAACGAGAATCGCAATGACATTTTTTTTTGTAGAAACAGTAGTAATAATAGCAGATCTAGAAGCTCACAATGTGTCAGTGGTGAAAATAGCAGATCTACAAGCTCACAATGTGTCAGTAGTGAAAATAGCAGATCTACAAGCTCACAATGTGTCAGTGGTGAAAATAGCAGATCTACAAGCTCACAATGTGTCAGTAGTGAAAATAGCAGATCTACAAGCTCACAATGTGTCGCCATGTTACACATTGTGAGCGATTTTCATTGACATGGTATTGACATTTCCTACCATTTCTGGAAAATCACTTGTCGTTGAGTAATATTTGACCAGGAGTATCTACAGTATACTTGTACTGGAGTACTGCAGTACTAGAGTACTGGAGTAGGTTTAGTCCAAACATCAGGACAAAACATCAGACCACAGAGAAAGGAGAACATGTGGCTTCTGGCCTCTGTTATCAGCCTAAACATGTGTGTGTGTGTGCGTGCGTGCGTGCGTGCGTGTGTGTGTGTGTGTGTGTGTGTGTGTGTGTGTGTGTGTGTGTGTGTGTGTGTGTGTGTGTGTGTGTGTGTGTGTGTGTGTGTGTGTGTGTGTGTGTGTGTGTGTGTGTGTGTGTGTGTGTGTGTGTGTGCGTGCGGCGTGCGCGCGTGCGTGCGTGCGTGTTTACGTCTATTGTCTCTCTGGATGGCTGGCTGCTTGATTGATTGACGTGGATGATGTGATTTTAAATTACAGAGTTAAGTTACTTCCACTGTCTTTTAAACCAGCGGTTCTCAAACTTTTCATGTCAAGGACCCCCAAATTGACACTTATTAGCCCGCGGACCCCCATTTGAAAAGATAAGCCAGGGACCCCAATAAGAGAAGGTTTATACGGCTTTCTAGCAGCGATTCTCAACTATTTTAATGTCAAGGACCCCAGTTTGACATACATTAGGGCTACGGACCCCCATTTAATGACATTTCTATCTCTGGGACCCCAATTTATATTATAAAATCAATGTTAATTTAACTCTGAGAGTGTACAAATGGAACCAAATGGACCCGTTAGGGTCCATTTGGTTCCATTTGTACACTCTCAGAGTTAAAGACCCATAAGGGTCCATTTGGTTCCTATCCATCATTTAGCTGGGGACCCCCTGGAACCCCCTCAAGTACCCCTGGGGGTCCCCGGACCCCACTTTGAGAACCAATGCTCTAAACCAGTGGCTTCTGTCTTTTACCTCTAAACCTCTAAACCAGTGGCGTCTCACGCACAAGTGACCATACAAAGCTTCAATAGGGCCTAAACCTATATACATATAATAATTATTATTATTATAACTATTTACCCTCTTCCTTTCCTTACTCATTTTAACATAATTGCTGCTCAGAGTGTTACATTATTTATTATTGGTAGATCGTACAGCTTCCCGCTCAGAAAGCAGTGAATTAGGATGATCTTCCATGACCACAGAGAGGATTTGTGGAGATCGGAGGCAGAACTAAGTTTATTTCCTCTTCTCTCTGCAACGCTTTTATCCAAGCGGCAGAAAACTGAGCGCTTAAAAGGATCACAGATAAAAACCACGCTACTGTAGCGCTAATGCTAACCGCTACGCTACGCTACTGCTGCCTCAACATGATCATTTTGTCTGACGTTTTCTCTTTTATTCCTTCACTTTTCCTCTTATTTCTTCCTCCCCTCTCTCTCTCTCTCTCTCTCTCTCTCTCTCTCTCTCTCTCTCTCTCTCTCTCTCTCTCTGTCTGTCTGTCTGTCTGTCTGTCTGTCTGTCTGTCTGTCTGTCTGTCTGTCTGTCTGTCTGTCTGTCTGCCTGCCTGTTTCTCTCTCTCTCTCTCTCTCTCTCTCTCTCTCTCTCTCTCTCTCTCTGTCTGTCTGTCTGTCTGTCTGTCTGTCTGTCTGTCTGTCTGTCTGTCTGTCTGTCTGTCTGTCTGTCTGTCTGTCTGTCTGTCTGTCTGTCTGTCTGCCTGCCTGTTTCTCTCTCTCTCTCTCTCTCTCTCCCTGTGGGTCTTAATGTTTGACACGGAGGGAACGTTCTTAAGTCCTCCTCCCCTCATGGGGGGGTAGAGGGGGGTAGGGGGGGAGGGGTCCTCTGGTATCTTAAGAGCAGAAAGGATGTATGTCTAATTCACCAAATTTATCACCCAGCAAAATGGGTGAATTAAATGGGGGGAAGGGGGGGGGGACACGCTCCCATTTGAAATGCTGACTTTAGAAAAGAAGTTTAAGATTTTTATAAACGAGTTTGAGGGGGGAGACGACCCCCCCCCCCCCCACCTCCTCGCCTCCCACGTCCACTTGACTCTTCTTCTAATACTCTGTGTCTCTGAGGAGGGGGAGGGGCTACAGTACACTACTCAGTCTTTAAGTGTGTGTGCAATGCATCTTTCTCTCTCTCTCTCTCTCTCAAAAGATGTTTTGCAAAAATCCTCCTCCTGGTGGCGGTATTATAGGGCAATGTTAAAAAGGGTGGCATTTGTTCCTCAACGTAGTGTGATTGTGCATTTAAAGTTTCACCACAATCGGACGCTGCGTTCATGATTTTGATTTGCGTCATTTTGTTCAAAACGGGCCACTCCTGCAAACTGTAGATGTCAATCTTAGCCAATCAGGATGGAATATGACAAATCAGACAGATCCGTCCTGATCACATGACTATAAAGATCATGTGTACCGATTGGCGTGAAATTCAGATAGAATCTGAAGGAGTAATATCCAAAAATGTGTTTTACATGAGTCCAGTGTTGTATATTTCATAACATAACATACCCATTTAAGCCATATGTTCACTTCACAAACAGACAGAAGAGTGTATTAGGAGGTGGCTGTTGGCCCTAGCTGAGTGGGGGGAACAATTAGCATTCCTCTTGTTTTACCTGGGAGACAGAAGGTCTAGGTCTGTGTCTCCATCCCCCTTCCAGGCCTATGCAGTTGCAAATGTAGTGGGCTAGGGGGTGGGGTCCCACCTTTCAAGGTGCCCATACAAGATCCGCCTACCTTCTTTAGATCTCAATGTGACTACTGCTATAAAGATTTGACTGAAATGTAAGCTTAGTGTGTGTGTCACTCAGAGGCCGAGGGGCCGATGGTGGGACCTCCATGGGAAGCTGTTTGCACTATGAAATACATCAGAAGCAAGTAACCTCACTGACTGGAGTGAAGACTCAATTCATTCTCCAACCATTCATACACACCCCTGGAACATCAAACTAACTACAATATGGCGTTGTTGGCAACTACAAAAGCAATAGAACCTTTACCAGACCGTAGTGAAGTCTGTGGTTTCAGATACCTAACCACTTAATCTGCTGTCATTGAGTCTATAGTTAATCTGCTGTCATTGAGTCTATAGTTAATCTGCTGTCATTGAGTCTATAGTTAATCTGCTGTCATTGAGTCTATAGATCTGCTGTCATTGGGTCTATAGATCTGCTGTCATTGGGTCAGTCAGGCTGCATCATGGAGTCCAGACACAACAGAGGAGTCCTTCACTCCGGCCGCACGACCGAGCCAAAACGGAAGTCTATAGTAACGCCGCAAGAACAAAGACACTCATTGGCCCATTCCAGCTGTCTGGCCGCCTCCCCCTCCCACCCCCTCACAGCAGAGGCACGGTGGACACAGCGCCTCCATTGATTTGTTCCTTCTGTTTGAATTACACATTTCTTCAATTGAATTGTTTCTCTCTCCACGAGAGAGAGAGAGAGAGAGAGAGAGAGAGAGAGAGAGAGAGAGAGAGAGAGAGAGAGAGAGAGAGAGAGAGAGAGAGAGAGAGAGAGAGAGAGAGAGAGAGAGAGAGAGAGAGAGAGAGAGAGAGAGAGAGAGAGAGAGAGAGAGAGAGAGAGAGAGAGAGAGAGAGAGAGAGAGAGAGAGTGCGTGCTGCTATACAGATGAGCTCCTCAGGCTGTTAAACCAGAGTGTTGTTGGTTGTGTTCTTGCTGAACGCTGCTGCTCTTCAAGGAGGCTTTTGAACACACTGCCCAGCTGGGCCGACTGAGCGGTAATGCAGTCTTCAGTGTGAACAGTCTTTACTGTGAACAGACTTTACTGTGAACAGTCTTTACTGTGAACAGTCTTCAGTGTGAACAGTCTTTACTGTGAACAGTCTTTACTGTGAACAGTCTTTACTGTGAACAGTCTTTACTGTGAACAGTCTTCAGTGTGAACAGTCTTTACTGTGAACAGTCTTTACTGTGAACAGTCTTTACTGTGAACAGTCTTCAGTGTGAACAGTCTTTACTGTGAACAGTCTTTACTGTGAACAGTCTTTACTGTGAACAGTCTTCAGTGTGAACAGACTTTACTGTGAACAGTCTTCAGTGTGAACAGTCTTTACTGTGAACAGTCTTTACTGTGAACAGTCTTTACTGTGAACAGTCTTCAGTGTGAACAGTCTTTACTGTGAACAGTCTTTACTGTGAACAGTCTTTACTGTGAACAGTCTTTAATGTGAACAGTCTTTACTGTGAACAGTCTTTACTGTGAACAGTCTTTACTGTGAACAGTCTTTACTGTGAACAGACTGAACCGCCAAAAACATTTAAATACGAAAGATTTTGGTCGGTCTGTCAGACGGACGGTTCTCGAGATACGTGAGCTACAAACATCCATACAGAGATGTTAGACATACTAGGCATGTAACGATGTGTCATAAATCCATTTAAATCGATTCAAACGGGTGACGATTTAATAAAGAATGTATCGCAATGTGAAAAATAGCCTGAAGAAACATTTGGACAGGTGGAAAACTGTAGTTAAACTTCAGAGTGACGACGCATTACTTTACCTGAGTTACATATTCTGATAGTTGTACTTCAATGTTGACATGAAATAATAATCCTGTTTAGTGTTTCATTAGAACAAGCGTGAAAACATGTAAATACTGAGTGTAGTGACGCTGCTAGGAAACACCATGTTGAAAGGCTACGATCAAGATACCAACGATTCAGTTCATTCAGGATCATGACCCTTATGACACTGTATCATGACACCCTTATGACACTGCATCATGACACCCTTATGACACTGCATCATGACACCCTTATGACACTGCATCATGACACCCTTATGGGACTGTATGACACCCTTATGGGACTGTATGACACCCTTATGACATTGTATCATGACACCCTTATAACACTGTATCATGACACCCTTATGGGACTGTATCATGACACCCTTATGACACTGTATCATGACACCCTTATGTGACTGTATCATGACACCCTTATGACACTGTATCATGACACCCTTATGGGACTGTATGACACCCTTATGGGACTGTATGACACCCTTATGACACTGCATCATGACACCCTTATGACACTGTATCATGACACCCTTATGGGACTGTATGACACCCTTATGACACTGTATCATGACACCCTTATGACACTGTATCATGACACCCTTATGGGACTGTATGACACCCTTATGACACTGTATCATGACACCCTTATGGGACTGTGTGACACCCTTATGACACTGTATCATGACACCCTTATGGGACTGTATGACACCCTTATGACACTGTATCATGACACCCTTATGGGACTGTATGACACCCTTATGACACTGCATCATGACACCCTTATGGCACTGCATCATGACACCCTTATGACACTGTATCATGACACCCTTATGACACTGTATCATGACACCCTTATGGGACTGTATGACACCCTTATGACACTGTATCATGACACCCTTATGGGACTGTATGACACCCTTATGACACTCTATCATGACACCCTTATGACACTGTATCATGACACCCTTATGGGACTGTATGACACCCTTATGACACTGTATCATGACACCCTTATGGGACTGTGTGACACCCTTATGGGACTGTATGACATCCTTATGACACTGCATCATGACACCCTTATGGCACTGCATCATGACACCCTTATGGCACTGTATCATGACACCCTTATGACACTGTATCATGACACCCTTATGGGACTGTATGACACCCTTATGACACTGTATCATGACACCCTTATGGGACTGTATGACACCCTTATGACACTGCATCATGACACCCTTATGGCACTGCATCATGACACCCTTATGACACTGTATCATGACACCCTTATGACACTGCATCATGACACCCTTATGACACTGCACCATGACACCCTTATGACACTGCATCATGACACCCTTATGACACTGCACCATGACACCCTTATGACACTGTATCATGACACCCTTATGACACTGTATCATGACACCCTTATGGCACTGCATCATGACACCCTTATGACACTGCATCATGACACCCTTATGACACTGCATCATGACACCCTT
This sequence comes from Gymnoscopelus microlampas, assembly GCF_963454915.1. Lineage (NCBI taxonomy): Eukaryota > Metazoa > Chordata > Actinopteri > Myctophiformes > Myctophidae > Gymnoscopelus > Gymnoscopelus microlampas. Next base: position 76,736 of record NW_028155774.1, on the reverse strand, counting down.
ATGACACTGTATCATGACACCCTTATGGGACTGTATGACACCCTTATGACACTGTATCATGACACCCTTATGACACTGTATCATGACACCCTTATGGGACTGTGTGACACCCTTATGGGACTGTATGACACCCTTATGGGACTGTATGACACCCTTAAGTGTCTCATTAAGGTCCATAATGGTGACTCAGGGTAATGGTGTGTCTCTCCACACTCAGACTGTGTCACATGTCTTATATAATAGCAGCTTCAGTGCTACATTCTAACTATATTTTTAATAGACACTACGTTGTTCTATATTGCCTGCTGACATGATATTACTGTATGTGTGCTATTATTACTGTATGTGTTTTAATAGACATGATGCTATTATTACTGCTGGCTAGGCTCTTCCCCTCATAGTATTCACCCTTATATCCCTTATTCATCTGTCTATGTACTGTATTTTGATTGATTGATCAAATACTTTATTAACAGTTTGCAATGATGCTAAAAGGATGACACAGAAAGCCCTAAAGGCTTGTTTCCATTGTGGTCCTATGTATTCAATTCATTAAGACATATGAAGACATACAATACTATACAAGAGATCATCAATACTATGATCAGTAACAGTATGTTTACAGATAAACAGTGGGGCCAGAAGACTAGACCAGGTCCAGGTGTAAATTACAGACAGTGTTCTGTTTATACAACAGATTATAATCCTGGAGATTGCAGAGAAATGATAGATGTCATTTTAATGACCTTTATTTATTGGGGGAAGACCATTGAGAGCTCTCTCTGAGTACAACCTTATAACCAACATATAAGATTTATAAAAAATAAAGACAAGTTGAAATGGAGATAGCTGGTTTCTGCGACAATATACAAAAACATTTAAAATAAAGGTAAATCCATATAATGAAGAGCAGAACAATGCAGATACATAAAGGCTACACACAAAAAAAAAATAGTGAATTCTTCTCAAATATAAACTTTCATCGGTAAGGGCACTAATCCTCATCTTCATCATCATCATCATCATGGTATTTTGGATCATTGAGATAATTAGAGGTTGTGATGGGGAGGGGGAGGAGGGGGAGGAGGGGGAGGAGGGGGAGTGAGGGGGGGGCGTACAGTGTTCAGAATGGAGACTAAAACAACATGGTTGTTGTCGGGCAGAAACCTTCTATCTCCATATTTTATTTTTTAAGATTTTGTAAATGAATGCCCTAATTCAGTGTCACACTAAAGTATAAAAAACAGCAGATCTTAATTATAATCATCATAATCATTATCATGTTGAAAAATCTAAAATAGTGGACATTGCCTCATTTCCATTATTCATATAACGTATAAAGGTATTAAATATGTACGTTATTTGTCATATTATCTGCCCTGTGCACGTTTTGTTTATAAAGCCTAAAAGCCAAACAGAAATGTAATTTTAACGGAAGAAACACAATTAAATCGTTAATTGCAATTATTAAATGTCATAATATTTTTTTTGTAATTGTCTCCGCCAGGCCGAAAGGCATGGCGAGAGAGTATGTTTTACCCTCCGTCCGTCCTTCCGTCCGTGTGTGTGTGTGTGTGTGTGTGTGTCCTGTCTGTGTGTTACCAGCTAATCTCCGGCACCGTTGACCCGGTCGCTGCAAAACTGTGCACACCCACTCCATGGATGCCAATTCAGAACCTCTGCGCCAAATTTTTCACATGGGCCTTTTATAGCGCCACCAGGAGGCCGATTTGTGCAAAACACATTTTTGAACAGTATTTCTACAAATTTTGGCCAAAAATCCCCCAAATCGGTACACAGTATCTCTATAGTCATTAAAAGAAACGGCTCATTTCAGATTTTTCATATTCCATCCTGATTGGCAAAAATTGTCTTTCAAAGTTTGCAGGAGTACTCTGTTTCGAACAAAATGCCTCAAAACATGAACACAGCATGCAACTTCCGTGAAATTTTGCACACACATTCCCATTAGGCCGAGGAAGAAATGCCATTTGAAAATGTTCAAATCAGCCTCATGGTGGCGCTGTAACAGGCCGATTCGTGTTTTTACCTATAACTGCACCGATCAGTGTAAAACTTTGTATGCACACTCTCTAGAGGCCAAGGACAAACCTTTGCCCTGCATTTTTCACATTTGCCTTTTATAGCGCCACCAGGAGGCAGATTTATGTAAAACACATTTTTTGATATTAAGCCTTCATATTTGATCCAAATTTCACGCAAATCGGTACACATGATCTCTATAGTCATGTGATCAAGACGGATCCGTTTGATTTTTCATATGCCATCCTGATTGGCTAACATTGACATGTAATGTTTGCAGGAGTGGCCCGTTTTGAACAAAATGCCGCAAATCATGAATGCAGCGTCCGATTACGGTGAAACTTTGAACGCACATTCACACTATGTTGAGGAACAAATGCTACCCTTTTAACATTAGCCTGTTATAGCGCCACCAGCAGGTCAAATTTAGCAAAACACATTTTTAGAACAAAATGCCTCAAATCATGCATGCAGTGTCCGATTGCCGTGCAAGGCCTAGGAATAAATGGCATCCTTTTCACATTGGCCTATTATAGCGCCACCAGGAGGCCATAATAACCTACCTGACCTGGCGGAGACTTGTGCTCCGAGGAGCACTTTTTCTAGTTTGGAATTGTTTTTCCTGAAAAGTAACGGCAATGTTTTGCTGTTTTAGATGTGGTGTGTGTGTGTGTGTGTGTGTGTGTGTGTGTGTGTGTGTGTGTGTGTGTGTGTGTGTGTGTGTGCGTGTGCGTGTGTGTTTTATACATGTTGACCCAATGAGAAGTATGAACAGAACCTTGTGACTAAATAATAACTACATTACATTTATAACTCGGGTTGTGTTCTGCATTTCCTGAAGAGTCTCAGTGTTTGGACATACGTGGTTGTCACGGCGACTGGGAGGCCATGTTGTCTGAATGGTTGTAAAGTAACATATTGTTACCGTATGGAGAAGCTGTAATTACAGCCTCACAATGGAACAGGAATAGACTTCCGTTTTCAGACCAAACTAACTGCACCCAGCGCCCAGAATAGAAACTATAGAAGCCTGAATTATTTCTTTCTTTCTGTCGTTCTGTCTGTCTGTCTGTCTGTCTGTCGTTCTGTCTGTCTGTCTGTCGTTCTGTCTGTCTATCTGTCTGTCTGTCTGTCTGTCGTTCTGTCTGTCTGTCTGTCGTTCTGTCTGTCTATCTGTCTGTCTGTCTGTCTGTCTGTCTGTCTGTCTGTCTGTCTGTCTGTCTGTGGATAAGGGTTTTATCCTCCTGATCTGCAGTTCATCTTGTCTAAGTTGAGCTCAATGCTACGACAACCAACACATAGTTGAGTAAAACACAAACCCTCTTCACAGCCATTACACACTGATGCCCTCAGGCCGTCGTCACAGGGCTTCCACACTTACCAAAGGAATAGCACGGGAGGAAGTGGACTAAGAAAGGGGAGGAGCCAAACCAAGTTCCTGTTTCTACATAAAAAAAGGACGTGGTGCCCTCAGAGGCAAAAACAACCAAAGAACCAAATGGGTTGCCAGATTGGGAGCGCTGTTTCACTCACACACACACACACACACACACACACACACACACACACGCACGCACGCACGCACGCACGTACGCGCGCACGCGTGTGTGTGTGTGTGAGTGTGCATGCTGTCATTGACTTTGGCTGTGTGTTAGTGTGTTGCTGTGTGTGTTGCTGTGTGTGTTGCTGTGTGTTGTCGTGTGTGTTCTCGTGTGTTGCTGTGTGTGTTCTCATGTGTTGCTGTGTGTGTTCTCGTGTGTTGCTGTGTGTTGCTGTGTGTGTTCTCGTGTGTTGCTGTGTGTGTTCTCGTGTGTTGCTGTGTGTTGCTGTGTGTGTTCTCGTGTGTTGCTGTGTGTGTTCTCGTGTGTTGCTGTGTGTTGCTGTGTGTGTTCTCGTGTGTTGCTGTGTGTGTTCTCGTGCGTTGCTGTGTGTTGCCGTGTGTATGTGTTCTCGTGTGTTGCTGTGTGTGTTCTCGTGTGTTGCCTTGAGGGCAGCAGTGTTTTACTGGGACCTAATCAGTCAGTGAGCCTGGTACCCCCCCGAGACCCCCCAGTTGGAGGGGTGTGTGTGTGTGTGTGTGTGTGTGTGTGTGTGTGTGTGTGTGTGTGTGTGTGTGTGTGTGTGTGTGTGTGTGTGTGTGTGTGTGCGTGTGTGTGTATGTGTGTGTGTGTGTGTGTGTGTGTGTGTGTGTGTGTCAGACTGCTCTGCTGTGGGAGTCTTTTTTTTGGGCCCCGCCTCCTCAGTCTGAGCGCCCACGGCTCCCAGTGACTGGTCGCAGTCAAGGTGACACACACACACACACACACACACACACACACACACACACACACACACACCTCCACAGGTTCTAACACGCACGCACGCACACACATACCTCTCCACAGGTTCTAACATACGTCATGTCATGATTGTATTAATGTAGGAGAAAAGGAAACAGTGTTATGTTCACGTACAGAATCAGCACCAACGTTATTGTCACATAACAGTTTAAAGGTGTTTGTGTTGTTTCCACTAAGAGAAAAGATAAGGAGAAAAATGAGGAGAAATCTGGTCAATGAGTCAAGTCTACAATCAGCTCTTTGGTCACTTTTTGTGCCACTGGCCCTCAGAAAGTTGTGTTAGCCTATTAGCCTATTAATGTAAATGAGGAGATGATGGATTTTGAATAGCTAACGCTAGCTTCTAGGCCAGCTGGCATTAATGTCGGTAGGCTCACCTCCTTACAATTAATAATCAGACGGATTATTATCCATATTATCCTGTTTCAGAACCAAGGAGTTGGAGATCTCTCTCCGTTCATGTAGGTTTGACACAGATGGACTGCACAGTGCGTGTTCGATGCACTGTTTACATATAACATTATCGTTCTTCAGTGTGGACGCACATAATAGTTATTGTGCTCGCTTATCTTATGTTAGCCAATTCTAGCCAGTCTCGCCATTGTGGTTGAAACTCTCTCTCCCTCTTTTTCGTCTCATACCGCTTCTCACTCTGGCAACTTATTTTTACCTGGTGTTTGACCGAATACTGGTGGTTTTAAAAACATTTTGAAAATGAATGAAAAGGTCCAAGGATGACGGGAAAAGGCTCTTCTGTGAGCCTGCCCTGCTCGAGTACATGAACGTGCTCGTATCGTGGAAGCGAGCGGCAGTGAACTGCCTGCAGCGAGTTGCGCTAAGGTCCTGGGGCAGAGCCACAGCAGACCGCTCTGTCTTTGATCCAAATATATTATGTAACTATGTTTTAACGGTAATTACCGAGACCATTTTACAGAAATGTTAACAGAACACAGTAGTACAGGGAAATGATTTGAAATTATTAGATGTTAAGGTTTTAATTTTATTTTCAAGGCATTATTTTCACTGGCCCCACCGGGCAAGTGCTTGGTGCGTTCTGCTGGCCCTGACGGTTTAAAAAGTACATCCAGGCCATTTATAATGTCGACCCCTGATACTTGATGATAATGTTGGAGTCATGTGGGTACAGGGAGTAGAGGAGAGGGCTCAGCACACATCCCTGGGGTGCTCCAGTGCTGAGGGTCAGGGGGTCAGATCAGTAATATCCAGTCACACATGCGTGGGTGTAAAGCCCTAGGTCTGTGAGATGTGTGTCAGGCGTTGATGGATCTGTTTGTGCGGTATGCAAACGGCCACAGGTCCAGTGAGGCAGGTAGCGTGGAGCAGATGTTTTCCCTCACCAGCTTCTCAAAGCATTGGCCGACCATCCACCTGATTGGGATGCGATCAATGCATTGAATGGGACTTTATCACCTTTTGGATGATGGAGCCTGGAGCCTGGAGCCTGAATCTTGGAGCCTGAATCCTGGAGCCTGAAGCCTGGCCACGCCACGGCCCAACGCCATGCGGCCCAACGCCACGGCCAAGCGGCGCTCTTACCCGATGAGGAAATGCTAACCCCCCCCCCCACTCCTCTTCCCCCTGAAGGCCCGGCGGTGGTCCCTGGGGGTGAGACAGGGTTCAGAAGGAAGGAACCCAACGAGCTGCTGCCAGTCCCCCACACACACACACACACACACACACACACACACACACACACACACACACACACACACACACACACACACACACACACACACACACACACACACAACACACTGTGCCAGCGGCCTGTATCCACCTGGAGAAACGCTTTACCCTGAGGAGAGGAGGAGGGGGGGGGGGGGTTGCCATGGCGAGGAAGCGGAGGAGTCAAACACAAATAGAGGAGGGTGGTGTTGGCTTCGTCAGGCTGTGACTGTTAAGGTGGCAGGATGGCAGGGTGGGTGGCAGGCCTGGCACCCTGAGCCTGGCACCCTGAGCCTGGCACCCTGGGGGCACAGGTCTCTCCTCTCCTCTCTTCATAATACAGTACAGTGTGTTTAGTTGGTAACGATCATGATATAAGATTTATTGAACCAACACAGCAGAGCAAATGAACAACAAATGAAGGATAAAATAACACAATGTGTGTGTGTGTGTGTGTGTGTGTGTGTGTGTGTGTGTGTGTGTGTGTGTGTGTGTGTGTGTGTGTGTGTGTGTGTGTGTGTGTGTGTGTGTGTGTGTGTGTGTGTGTGTGTGTGTGTACAGTATTGATCTCGTTCAGCGGTACTGCTTCTTGCTTCTTACTGGAAAACGCTGTGAACATTCTGGATGGACCTCAAGGCATCTCACTGTGTGTGTGTGTGTGTGTGTGTGTGTGTGTGTGTGTGTGTGTGTGTGTGTGTGTGTGTGTGTGTGTGTGTGTGTGTGTGTGTGTGTGTGTGTGTGTGAGAGCTGGTAAACAGCCTGCAGGTGTTTATCTTACATATATTTAAATAATTGAAAGAACCAAAAGCTACAGCTTTTAACCTAAAGAACACACACACACACACACACACACACACACACACACACACACACACACACACACACACACACACACACACACACACAGAGGATCAGTTACACAAACAGGACTTCAGCCCCTGACTGACGCCTGGTGTGAAAGAGGAGCCCCCCCCCTCGCACCATGCTGGACTGGCTGACACCCAGTCTGCTGTAGGTTACATATGGATTCAGAGACTGTGTGTGTGTGTGTGTGTGTGTGTGTGTGTGTGTGTGTGTGTGTGTGTGTGTGTGTGTGTGTGTGTGTGTGTGTGTGTGTGTGTGTGTGTGTGTGTGTGTGTTTTGGAGGTCTTCACAGCTCAGAAAATAACCTGTATGTGTCCGGATCCGTGTTTTACTATAATAGCTCGAACCCGGGTTGGTTCCCGTTCTATTATCTCAGACAGTGTCTCTGCACCAGTTCCACGGGTTCATTCAGGTTAATGTGGGTTCATTCAGGTCCATTCGGGTCCAGGTCCATCATTTGAAAAACAAAAACTCAGATCCAGTCAGGTGTCTGAAACCAAATTCACGGGTCCATTAGGGTTCCATTAGGGTTCCATTAGGGTTCCATTAGGGTTCCATTAGGGTTCGGGTCATTTTAGACCCCTGGAGAGCTCTTTCTCCACGAAACACTAACACCACTTCTCCCAGAGAACATGGATGGTTTTGGTTATAAACCCACTTGTTTCTATGATGAAAGAACAAGTTAAAATGTGACGAACCTTCCGTGGTCTTGTCGGCTTCGAGGACGTTGTTGTTAAATGAGTTTCGGCTTGTTTCCAGTGGGGAAGGAACGGCACACACGTAAATCCCGCCCACTACATTTGATTGGGTAAAACGCGGCCTGCTTCCTGATCTGACGGCACGCCCACTTGTAGCCAACGTGCACGGGTTGTCAACACAGCTACCGACAGATTCAAACGCAGAGCAGAATCTGTTCTTGAGAGATTATGTTGAGATGTACAGTATCAGAGTTCAACATGGTGCAGGGTGGTTTCTTTTCTTTCTTTCATTTTTTTCGTTTAGCTTTTTACCCTTATTTGTATATCTCCCCAATGTAGTCGTTAAGCTAATGAATTCCTCCCCACACACACACACACACACACACACACACATACAGTGTGATGTCACTGCTGATGTATCCTACTGACTCACCTGCCAGTGAGGAGCCTCCACCGGGAGGACGTAGAGCCTTCGTCTTACTCCTCCCGCCCGTATATACCCCTCTCCTCCCCGCCAGGCTCCTCCTCCGCGCCCTGAACACGGGCCACCGTGTTGGTATAGACGCTGGACGTTGCAGGGCGGTGGATTAGAACCCTCACCCTCCTCAGGGTGATGTGTGCACAGTGCAGGGTGATGATGTCACCCTGAAGCACCTGGAACACATGACACCATGTCTCCTCTGGGGGGAGCAGGGGGGGGGGGGGGGGGGGCATCACTGCTGCCTGCTCCCAGAACTGGGTCAAGGCTGAAATAATTCATGGTGTGGGCTTCACCGCAACACACACACACACACACACACACACACACACACACACACACACACACACACACACACACACTTTAATAATGTGCTGAGCTGCTAAGGACAATTAAGCTGACCTGAAGGCCTGTTTGGGTGAGTGACTATACACACTATATATATATATATATATATATATATATATATATATATATATATATATATATATATATATATATATATATATATATATATGTGAATATATGAATTTTAGTGTGTGCATGTGTGTGTGTTATGTGATCTGTTGACAGCAGATAAGGTAACAGCAACTGGGTACACAGTCATATCCGTGTTGGTGTCTGTCTCTCTCTCTCTCTCTCTCTCTCTCTCTCTCTCTCATAGAACTATTATCTACATATTTCTACTCATTTAGGGAGATGTTCAGCAGCACCCTGGCCCGGTTACCAGGAGACAAAACACTTTTCTTCTAGCGATGAGCCGGCTCGGACCACTGCAGTTTTCCCAAGCTAGCATAGCTAACATAGCTATCTTGGGAAGCTAACTCACATACAAAGAGCTTCCTGGCTGCTGAGGCTACCGTAACTAGCCTAGCGATGGAGTCGGACTGTGAGAGCTATGCTACAAACAATAGCCTAGCGATGGAGTCGGACCGTGAGAGCTATTCTACAAACAATAGCTTTCCACCGACCCCGGCAGCCAGAGTATCCAAGGAGAACACTGCAGTCGTCTATGAGGAGGAGACAAAAGGAAAAAGTGACTTAAAATTGTACTTAAGTACATGTACTTACTTTCCACCCTGCCCCTCTCCCCTAAGACAAGCGACTTCACCAAGTACCCAGAACGATGGTCATCACCACAACCCCTCCCCCTCCCCCAGGCGTAACCCCCTTATCACCGGACATGTCTGTTGATAAAACATGTAGGATAACAGGCCAAACATGTGATTCGTAGCCAGTGTGAACGTAGGCGTATGGTGGACTTTGGTGTAGTTGGCAGGATACTGTAGAGTGTGTTTATGTGTGTGTGTGTGTGTGTGTGTGTGTGTGTGTGTGTGTGTGTGTGTGTGTGTGTGTGTGTGTGTGTGTGTGTGTGTGTGTGTGTGTGTGTGTGTGTGTGTGTGTGTGTGGTGCCTCATATCCTGGCATCCAGTGCAGCAGCAGTCAAGTGAAACGTTAACCTGGTCAGTCTGTTTGTCAGACCTCTGTCCGTCCATCTGTCCATCCATCCATCCGGCTTTCTGTCTGTCCGCACAGTACTCATCCAGTGGTCCCTCTGCGTCTCTGTGATGCTGTGTCACACAAATAACCGTCCGTCATCATCGCCACCTGATTCGGATGCTATCAATGCATTGAATGGGAGATTATCACGTTCTATCAGACCATTGAATGGGCGAAGTAGGCGACCTACTAGCTACCCCGCGATTTGTCAGACCATTCATTGGGCGTAATCAGGAGCTACTGACCTACCGACGGAGATGACTTAAATAGTTCAGTTTCGGTTTTGGTTTTGGTTGTTTTGGTTTCGGACCATGACGGAGGCGCGCAGTCTCAGGCGAGCTGGAGCCCCGCGACGGGCCACCGAGGGAGCTAAAGCGACCGAGTTGCCGTCCTGAGCGGTGCGACGCTCGCCTGAGCCTACTCAGCGCCGTTGGAGTTATGTACCGATAGGCACAGAATCGTAAATATTGTTGTGGGGACTGCTCCGCCTCCGTCGGTAGGTCAGTAGCTCCTGATTACGCCCAATGAATGGTCTGACAAATCGCGGGGTAGCTAGTAGGTCGCCTACTTCGCCCATTCAATGGTCTGATAAAACGTGATAATCTCCCATTCAATGCATTGATAGCATTCGAAGCCGGTGTCATCGCTGCCTCTGCTCTGTGCTGACCACTGTCCTTATGACCACTGATATGACCACTGTTCATATGACGACTGTTCATATGCAACACATTCTCACACATAGGTGTCATTTATTACCGCTCTGTCATTTTCACTCCCTAATCAGTCACTAAAGGACTTCTATAGGACTACACAAACTAAAACGCACATATTTGAGCTTCAAACACTATGAATCAATGTAAAGACCAGCTGCCTTGGTGGCTTACCTGGTAGCAGAGCTCAGCTAATAACTGTAACCCCCTGCGATGGAATCCCACCGGGACACAACTTTATTTTTCTCTCACAACTTTGTTTTCTCTCTCTCCGTTATTTTGAGGTTAGGTATAGGTATAGTTTTGTCAACATGCGTCGTCGCCATGGCATCCCTTTATATCAAAACTTGACGTTTCAGGGGTAATGACAAACATGACGCCTTGGGAGTGACAACGGGTTGCCATATGAGCACTGTCCATGTGACCACTGTTCTGTTGACCACTGTTCCGTCCAGAACTGAAAGTCAACGGTGCAATTAAAAAGCAATTGGTCGTCGTGCCAAGGGAGAGGGGGTGGTAGGGGAGAGGGGGGGGGGGACAACGGCTCCGATACGGACGGGCTGAGGATTAGCTGACCGCTGCCCAGCGGTCAGCTAAATGTCTCTGAAACAGCCCTGATGTGAGGAGCTAGCGGTCACTTCATGTCCTCTCTGTCCTCAGAGCTGGAGGGCAGAGACTATAGCTCAGAGGACACAAGGACAAGCAAACTGTGACTTAAAGCATGAGACACAAACTCTAATGCCTCTCTTCTCCTCCTCACAACCTATCAGGTGAAAGAGGTGTAGTTTATAAATCAGATATTCATTGTGTCTGTCCGTCTGTCTGCCCGGCCGGTCAGTACGGCTCCTTAACTCATTCAGTGCCTGACTTATTTCTGTCAGTTTGGCTCTGAGTGCCAGAGCCAAAAATACATTGTAAAGAAAAAGTGCTTAGGAAGCGAGATACAGCCTTTTTAAGTAAGATGTTAAACAAGACGTGAATGGAGCCGCAAATCTTCAAATCATCATATCTTGGGTTTTGAACATTAAAAAAAAAAACGTCATTGGCACCCTGGGCTTATAGAAATGTGACGTCGGTGACGTCTTTGGCACTGAATGAGTTGTTAAGGTCCTGGTTCTCACTGGACCTCCCTTTCCACACCTGGAATTGTAGCTTGTAGATCTGCTATTTTCACAATATTTGCCTCTTTCTTATATTATTTGACAAATTGGCCAATGTTTGACCAGTTTGTATAGTAGTTTTGGATTACTGTTGATGTAGTAATGGTATTTTTTTTTAATTATTTCTTTTTGAGGTATTGAAAAGGTCTTAATAGTCCTTAAATTGTCACTTCCCTGTCCTGGGGACCCCTTCAACATCATCTAGGGGGTGGGCTCAAACTGCTGTCGTGGCTTTAATCCTGTCCACTAGACGCTCAGCTCGATGTTCCTCTACTGAATAAGCCTCATTCTTTTTCTCATCGGTGAGAAAAGAAAGCTTCTTGAAACGGGGATGAAGAACGGCAGCTCTGATATAAATGCTGCTCTTTGAGATGACATCGTCTGTCAATCTCCTGGGTCAGTGTTGTCTGAAGGGTTTTAATGACCTCGCTGTCATCATCATCATCACATACGAGCAGGTGTCGTTTCTGAATGTTAATGAGCATGGGAACAGTGGGACAACAGGGTGATCATTGGCTTGAGAACATTTACTCTGTCCTCTGCTGTTCTCAATACAATGTATGTATGTATGTATGTATGTTTATATATATATATATATATTAGGGCTGGGACTCGATTAAAAAAATTAATCTAATTAATTAGAGGCTTTGTAATTAATTAATCGCAATTAATCGCATTTTAATCGCATATCAATATTTTACCTGAAAACAGTGAAAAGCTATTTTTTTAAATGGATTTTGGCATACGTATTTAAGTACATGTACTCTAGAACTGTACTTAAGTACAATTTTGAGGTATTTGCACTTGACTCTCGAGTATTTCCAATTTCTAATACTTTTACTTCTACTCCAGTAACTCCACTATATCTCAGAGGCAAATATTGTACTTTTACTCCACTACAATTATTTGAAAACTTTAGTTACTAGTTACTTTGTAGATTTCGATTATTATAATAAAACATGTGGTGGTAACCATGTGAAAATAGCCGATCTACAAGCGCAAGGCATAGTGAGCTTGTAGATCTGCTATTTTCCACCACTCGAGGCTGGTAGATTGTGTTGTTGTTACTGTTGTTTTATAGTAGTTTAATTAATTATTAATAAAAATCGCGCGCATGTGATCCGCACCGCATCATGCACCCCCCCCCCAGCTTACCGCCACCAACCCCCCTAAACGGGACAAACGCGCGCGTGGGGGGGGGGGGGGGGGCATCCATTACAGATTTTATGCCCAGCCAACATTATCAAGCAGTGCTCATGCACTGTGCTGGTTGCAGTCAACTTTGTTGTTGTCTGAGAAGTGAGAACCACGTCCTTTCAGCTAGATAAGCTTGCGTCGTTTCAGCTTGGTGCGCTGGCATAAGCGGTCCGTCTGAAACTCGTCCAGTGATAAACGTTCCGCGGTGCAAAAACGGGTGCGATTAAAATGCGTTCATTTTTTTAGCGCGATAATTTTTCTTTAATTAATTGATCGAAATTAACGCGATAAAGTCCCGGCCCTAATATATATATATATATATATATATATATATATATATATCATATATGACATCGTAGTCGAACAAACTGGATTTATAAAAGTGCAGCAAAGAGGTTTATGCACGGACGCACACACACGCACGCACGCATGCACACACGTACACACACACACACACACACACACACGCACACGCACACGCACACGCACACACACGTACACACACACGCGCGTAGCTTCCACACCGGAGTAAAAAGTTTGGCGTTTCCCGGATGGCACAAAGGACTGAAAACTATCAGACTCAGCACACTGTAACACACACACACACACACACACACACACACACACACACACACACACACACACACACACAGAGCGGTGTCGCTGTGAGCCCTGCATGGAGGCACAAACAAACACGCACTAAAAATACACTAAAAAGTACAAGCCACACGCATCTCCAAACACACAGCGCTGTGCTGCTTAATGAGGAGGTACTTTACACACGCACGCACGCACGCACGCACGCACGCACGCACGCACGCACGCACGCACGCACGCACGCACGCACGCACGCACGCACGCACGCACGCACACACACACACACACACACACACACACACACACACACACACACACACACACACACACACACACACACACACACCTGAGAGAAAAGAGGAGAGGAGAGGAGAGGAATATGAAAAATAAAAGAAGAATCACCTGGAGAGAAAGGGAGGAGGAGAGGAGAGGAAGTGTTGCTCCTTGTAGCTCTGAGGGAGAAGAGAGAGAGGTGTGTGTGTGTGTGTGTGTGTGTGTGTGCGTGCGTGTGCATGTGTGTGTAGTACTGTAGCACTGTATTTAACACATCGGGTGCCGAACATGGTCCGAACCGTGTTTTTGGTCTTTTTGTTTTTTTTGTTTTTTTCCGTACGGGAGGGGCTGGAGCAGCTTTGGGATCACCCACGGTGAATCTGAGAAGGATGGGCCAGATGCATCATCGTGTCAAAAAACATGGCGCACATCCGCTTCCGCTCTATTTCCTTCTCTAAAACCCCTAGAACTCCGAAACTTTTTACTCTAGGGAAAACGACTCATTTTGTGTGCACGATCGCTCCGCCATTGTTACTCGCGTGAGCGATGTTATCGTTCCATGCGTTAGCCAGTACCATCGGGAAAATGGAGGCATGCTTTTTTTTCTCATGGAATGCACGTCGTGGAGTCTACAGCTTAAACAGCGCTGCACAGCTCAACGGTGAGATTTCGGCACCGAACGTATTCTGTTATTATAAAATGCTGGCACCCGATGTGTTAAGTACAGTTTTGAGGTATTTTTACTTTATTGGAGTATTTCCAATTTTCAATACTTTTACTTCTACTCCACTACATCTCAGAAGCAAATACTTTACTTTTACTCCACTACAATTATTTGAAAACTTTACTAGTTACTTTGTAGATTTTGATTATTATTACAAAACATACATTAACCACTTCAGCCCTATATACATTTCGGCCATTTGAAAACAGCAGATCTACAAGCTCACAATGCGTCGTAGCTTGGAGATCCGCTATTTTCAAAATATTTGTATCTATTTTCTGATCTGATACTATCGATGCTTCTGTGTGACGCTCTATGATCAATTAGGGAGTTAATTTAAATAAAAGTTAAAATCTGGAGATAAGAGGTTTCTATAACATTGGTTCTCAAGTGGGGTCCGGGGACCCCCAGGGGTACTTGAGGGGGTTCCAGGGGGTCCCCAGCTAAATGATGGAAAGGAACCAAATGGACCCTTATGGGTGTGTAAATCTGAGAGTGTACAAATGGAACCAAATGGACCCTAACGGGTCCATTTGGTTCCATTTGTACACTCTCAGAGTTAAATTAACATGATTTTACAATATGAATTGGCGTCCCAGCGATATAAATGCCATTACATGGGGGTCCGTAGCCTAATACATGTCAAACTGGGGGTTCTCTATCGTGGTCGAGACTGGCTCTCCACTACATATTATTCAATATGTACGGGAACTGACCCCCAGGGGCAGTGCTCGTGGATACTCTTTAAGACACATCACTCATGGTGGCCCTGCCCTGATCCGTGATCAGTGGGCTATTTAAGTCCCACCCAGGCAGAGCCACTTCGACTCTTTGATTTCCACGAGTGCAGACGCTTGTGGGCTCAGCTTAAGAAGATACAGAACGGGTGTTTGGCGGCGTGGTCCACTTACTTTGGGTAGAGAGCAGGTCTTGCAAGGCTCCTCTCGGGACGCTTGCTGCCGTATTTACACCAACACACAAGTATTCCATAGTATTCCATATTATTCCTGGCGTGGCGTGCACCCTGGTTCCGAATCTGACCTAGTCGGAGGACGGGCCAGGGCAGCTGCTGTTCTGCTCGAGTGATCAAGTTGTGAAGCCGTCTGTCGGCCGAACGCTTGGTCGCCGGCAGCGCCAGTGCCGCGGCTGCATTCTGGTTCAGAATCTGACCTAGTCGGAGGACGGACCAGAGCGGCTGCTGGCTTGTCACCGCCGCAGCGCGGTACCGAGGTAGAACCCGAGCGAAGCTGACCTAGTCGGCGGACCTCCGGGCCATCTACCACCGGTTATCATCGCCGCCGCGGCCCGCCTCGGCGGAGCCAAGTAAACAAACAAACAGAGAAAAGTTTGTTTGCGGCGTGTCCCTACTTCCGCGTCGACGCGAGAGGCGTCAGCGTAGGGGGAGGGGCCTGCGAAATAAATAAATAAGTGGAATAAGGATAGAGCTTGGCTCTGCTCATATACTTAGATGTGGTATTAATATACACTTATATAAATGGATGAATATTAGGTGTATGAGTATACAAATATTCGAGCATTGAGTATATGAGTATATATATATAGTTATACAAATACATACGTACGAATATATACCTTATATTATTATTTTAGGTATATAGATAAGCATACATAGCGTTATTAGCAAACATGGCCAGCCCAGCGCCCCACGTGTGTCTGGGCTGTGGGATAAAAATACCCTTGGAGGACGGCCATGATAGATGTATGCTTTGCTTGGGGACGGAGCACGCACGTACGGGCAGTATGGACCCCTCTGCGTGCATGAATTGCTTTATCCTGCCGGCTAGAGTGAGAGAGGCCAGGGCTAGGTCGTTTTCTCTCCAACCCCTGAACACCGCAATAGTGCAGCTGCTTCCGACCAAACGGCGTAGGAGTGCAGTTGGGGGCGACCAGTTGCCTGAGCCAGCTCCGGTGGCCACAATAACAGCCCCGCCCCCTCCACAGCGCCCCGCTGCCACCTTGGCGGTAGGACAGGAGGAGGCGTTTCCAGAGGGGGCGTCAGAGGATGAGGACGTCGACGTCCTGGGGTTCGACTCTGAGGAGGAGGACCTCCCCCCCGGTCAGGAGGGTGGTGATGGAGCACAGGCGGAGGAGGAGCTACAGCAGCTCCCCACCTCGGTTCACGAGCTCATCGCTCGGGCTGCTCGGGCGCTGGACATAGAGCTGCCGGCAGAGCAGACGCGGAGGACCTCCCGGTTCGACGACGAAGCGGGGGACCAGCCGCGTCACCCCACCACACCGTTACTCTCGGATGTGGAGGACCTGGTACTCCAGCAGTTTGAGAATCCGACTAGCCTCCCGCGTTGGTCAGGCCTGGCGAAACGGCTGGCGTGCGTGGAGGGTCGGGAGAGGATGGGCTGTGGCCCGCCTCCTCCCATGGATCAGGCCCTAGGGGCATTGATCACCCCCACCACATCGGTTCTGGGGAAGCTCAGTTGCCCAAGCAGGAACACAAGGGTTATGGATACCGCGCTTACCAGGGTACACGGAACTTTGGCAGTCCAGGGCCAGCTGGTTAACACAGGTGCTATCCTGGCCCTGTACCAGCGCCGTCTGGTCGGCCAGCTGGACAGTGGAACCCCCGGCCTGGCCGCAGAGTTAAAGCAGGTGTCTTCACTCTTGGTGAAACTGGCGAAGGAGCAGGCGGTGGCATCGGGCAGGGCCCTGGCCTCGCTTTGGGCCTCTCGGCGGGGTAGGGCCGGGCGCGGCCAGCGCTCGGGACGGGGCCGGGGCCGTAAGCCCCGCAAGCCCCCGTCTCGGTCCTGACGGTGGGGGGGGCCCAGCCCCCTCTTGCCGTTCCCTGGAACAGAGGTTGTTCTGGGGGACGATTGGGGCGGACCCCTGGGTGGTCTCCACCATGACCCAGGGGTATCGGCTGCAGTTCCTGCACCCGCCCCCACGGACACGGTCTGTCACCTTCACAGTGGTGTCAGATGCACAGCACAGAGAACTTCTGGCTGCGGAGATCAACACTCTCCTGGCGAAGAGGGCCATCAGAGAAGTGCGGACCACCCAGCAAGCTGGGTTCTTTTCCCACTACTTCCTCATCCCCAAGAAGGATGGGAGGTTGAGACCAGTGTTGGATCTGCGGGGACTCAACAAATTCTTGAGACCCCTGCGCTGCAGGATGCTGACGGTGCCGAGGGTCCGGCAGGCCATCCTCCCAGGCGACTGGTTCGCCACAATCGACCTGGAGGATGCTTATTTCCAGATCCCAATATGGGAGGGGCACAGACGATACCTCAGGTTCGCCTTCAATGGCAGAACCTTCGAGTTCTGTGTCCTCCCATTCGGCATATCGTTGGCCCCTCGCACGTTTACGAGGTGCATGGACGCAGTCCTGGGACCTCTGCGGGGAGAGGGCCTTCGCATCCTGAATTATCTGGACGACTGGCTGGTGTGTGCCAGCTCGGAGAGGCAGTGCCGCAACGACATGGCTCGGCTCCTGCAACATCTAGGGCACCTGGGCCTGCGCCTCAACAAGAAGAAGAGCAGGCTCCAGCCGTCACAATCCACAGAGTTCCTGGGCATGTGCTTGGATTCCAGGGCAGGGACCCTGTCCCTTACGCCGGTGAGACAGGCCGCCCTCAGGGCTTGCTTGTCTCAGTTTCGGCTGGGGGCCAGGGTGACCTGGAAGCTGTGCCTCCGCCTTATGGGGCTGATGGCAGCCACAGTACACGTCGTGCCCCTGGCTCTCCTGAACATGCGGCCAGTGCAGCGTTGCCTCCTGGGCCTGGGCCTTTGCCCGCTGAGGGACCGGCGGGTCATGGTGTTGGTGACACGCAGGCTGCGATTGGCCCTCCAGTGGTGGGAGCAGCCGACCACTTTGGCAAGGGGCAACATGCTGGGGCCGGTGCTACGCCGCCAGGTCGTGTCCTCCGACGCCTCCCTGGTAGGCTGGGGGGCCGTCCACGAGGGCGAAGGCGTGAGTGGCCTTTGGCAGGCACCGTGGTTGACGCAGCACATCAACCTCCTGGAACTGCGGGCGATATATCTGGCGCTACTACGCTTCCAGCAGGTACTGAGAGACCGCCATGTCCTGGTAAGGACAGACAGCACGGTGGCAGCGGCATATGTCAACAGGCAGGGGGGCCTGGGCTCCCCTCGCCTTTGCAGACTGGCACGGGCATTATGGGAGTGGGCGCACCCCCGGTTCAAGTCCCTGAGGGCGATGTATGTACCGGGTCTGGAGAACGTCGCCGCGGATCGTCTCTCCCGAGGGGGACCCCTCACCGCGGAGTGGAGGCTGCACCCTCAGGTGGTGCACGAGATCTGGAACCGGTACGGCACCGCCGTGGCCGATCTCTTCGCCTCCAGAGAGACGACGCACTGCCCTCGCTTCTTCTCTATGGGGAGGGACGATCCCCCCCTGGGCACAGATGCGATGGCACATCAGTGGCCGCAGGGTCTCCTTTACGCCTTCCCTCCCTTTGTCCTCCTACACCCACTCCTTCAGAGAGTTCAGGTCGAGGAGGTGAGCCTCATCCTGGTGGCCCCCAACTGGCCCCAGATGTTCTGGTTCTCGGCGATTGCACCCCTTCTCCGAGGTCAGCCCTGGGAGCTCCCGGTGCGCAGGGACCTCCTGTCTCAAGCCCACGGGACTCTCTTTCATCCCTTTCCCCAGGGACTCAGGCTCTGGGCTTGGCCCCTGAGAGGGCCGAGTTTCTAGCCATGGGGCTGCCCCCGCCGGTAGTTGCTACCTTGCTGGCAGCCCGGGCTCCATCGACGAGGACAGCGTATGCCTATCGATGGGCAACGTTCCGTTCTTGGTGCGATGCGAGAGGGCTGGATCCCCTCTCTTGTGGGGCCCAGGGCATCCTCCAGTTTCTCCAGGGAATGTTGGAGGCAGGCAGGTCTCCTACGACTGTGAGGGGAATGGTGGCAGCCATAAAGGCAAGCCGCGTTGGACCGCGGAAACTGACAGTGGATTGTTGCAACCTTATCGATCAGTTTCTTAAGGGGGCTCGTAGGGACCACCCCTTGCAGGGTAGGCCGGCAGCCCCCCCTTGGGATCTGGAAGTGGTACTGTCGGCCTTGCGGCACGGGCCATTCGAGCCACTGGAAACAGTAGAGCTGCAGTGGCTCTCCCTCAAGACAGCATTTTTGCTGGCGATGGTGACCGCGAAAAGAATAGGAGAGCTGCATGCCCTGTCGGTGCATGAGGAGTGCTGCCGCTTCTTGCCGGACGAAGCTGGGGTGGTACTGCGGCCCAACCCTGCATTCCACCCTAAGGTCTGGTCAGAGTCCCGAGCCGGTCAGTCCTTTGAGCTGCTCCCCTTCAACCCTCCGCAGGGAAGCGGTGAAGCAGGGCCGAGCGGGCAGTCCTTATTGTGCCCTGTCAGGGCCCTGAGGACCTACTGTCGGCGGACACAGGCCCACAGGACAACGGACCAGCTCTTTGTCTGTTATAGGCATAACCGCCTTGGAGAACCACTCTCGAAGGCTAGGCTCTCTCACTGGGTGGTGGAAACAATCCAAGAGGCGTACAGACAGGCAGGCAAGCCAGTCCCGTCAGGAGTACGGGCACACTCGACACGAGGCCTTGCTACCTCATGGGCTCTGTGGCGAGGTGCCTCGTTGTCCGAGATTTGTACGGCGGCCTCCTGGTCGGCGCCATCCACATTCACCAGGTTCTACTGCATGAACGTGGCAGCCAGCACCCCCTTCGCGGAGCGAGTGCTGGGCTCCAGGCAGTAGAGCAGGTCATACTCACCGTGCCTCCGAGACCCCGGCTCCCGCAGGACGGGCCCGGGCTCGGAGTGATGTCATGCATAGGAAGCTAGCCCTGCGCCTTGCGGGCTAGGTGGCTAATCAGTTGACTGGCCGGACGCCAGCTGGGACTAGGTAGCGTCTTGCGCCTAGACCACGAGCCTTCTTTTTTTGACTGGCCTTAGCGTCTGGCGGGGCCAGCTGGGCCTAGGTAGCGTCTTGCGCCTAGGCCACGAGTATTACATACTTCGTTGGATGGCAGGATTTTGGAGCACGCCTTGGGCTCTGATACTTCGGGCTTAAACTGCTTCGGGCTGCCGCGGGGGCAGCTAGGTCTGCTTATTTCCTCGCGGTGTGTCTTAGAGTGTTCCCGTACATATTGAATAATATGTAGTGGAGAGCCAGTCTCGACCACGATAGAGAACGGAAGGTTACATCCGATGTAACCCAGGTTCTCTGAGTGGAGAGACTGGCTCTCCACGAATCAGCCGCTCCGAAATTCGTGTCAATCAAAGTTAATCGAAGTGGCTCTGCCTGGGTGGGACTTAAATAGCCCACTGATCACGGATCAGGGCAGGGCCACCATGAGTGATGTGTCTTAAAGAGTATCCACGAGCACTGCCCCTGGGGGTCAGTTCCCGTACATATTGAATAATATGTAGTGGAGAGCCAGTCTCTCCACTCAGAGAACCTGGGTTACATCGGATGTAACCTTCCGTTCTTGAAATTAAAATGGTTGAGAATCACTGCTAGAGCCGTAAAAATCGTCTCTTATGGGGGTCCCTGGCTTATATTTTCAAATGGGGGTTCCGTGGGCTAATAAGTGTCAATTTGGGGGTCCCTGGCATGAAAAAAGTTTGAGAAGCACTGTTCTATAACAATATGTACAGAGGAGAAACAAGAAAAACCACAGCAGTGAATGACACCTCCTCTTTGCTCTAGGAATTTACATTCATCTCCCCTTGTGGCGGCCATCTTGCCACCTCCTCCTCCAGTGAGGTCCTGCCTTCCTTACAGCATGTTGCCTGTTTGAGACAAAAGAGGCCGGATGTACACACACACACACACACACACACACACACACACACACACACACACACACACACACACACACACACACACACACACACACACACACACACACATAGAGAGACCTGTTTTGTTGTTGTTTTCTTAAATCTATGTTTCTCTTTAATGTAATTACAGAGGAGGATTTTTTTTCCTTCTTTGTCTCTTTGTTCTGTGGCCGGGCCTGGCTGCCGGTGCCATTCCCTTCCCGCTACGCCCCTGAGCTGGGCTTTTTGTGCTGATCAGGCAAAACGGTCTGAGTCTGCCCTGTAACGTTAACCCTGGAATGTCTTACTGTAATTACACACACACACACACACACACACACACACACACACACACACACACACACACACACACACACACACACACACACACACACACACACACACACACACACACACAGGCCAGAACACTCAAATAGCACTTTGTGTTCCGTTCAGCCGCTGCCAACAGGCCAAACCCTCTGAGTTGTTTAGTTTTATAAGAGACGAGCTTCTGGACGCCTCACAGTACTCTGTTCCTTACAGTACTCACAGTACTCTGTTACTCAATTATTGTAAGTCTCTTTGGATAAAAGCGTGTGCTAAATGACTGTAATGTAATTTAATATACAGTGTCACACCAAAGCATCAAAAGTTGCAGATCTACAAGCGGCGCCGAAGCCAACTAAAAGTGAAAGTTTATCTGTCAAATGTGTACTCCATGTCTTATAAAAACAGAAGAAATAAACTTTGGCCAAACTAACGGAAGCCCTTCTTGTAGCAGACATACAGACCCTACAGTATTTCATTTACTCTTAACTCACATGTAGGATATACAGACCCTACAGTATTTAATTTACTCTTAACTCACATGTAGGATATACAGACCCTACAGTATTTAATTTACTCTTAACTCACATGTAGGATATACAGACCCTACAGTATTTAATTTACTCTTAACTCACATGTAGGATATACAGACCCTACAGTATTTAATTTACTCTTAACTCACATGTAGGATATACAGACCCTACAGTATATAATTTACTCTTAACTCACATGTAGGATATACAGACCCTACAGTATTTAATTTACTCTTAACTCACATGTAGGATATACAGACCCTACAGTATTTCATTTACTCTTAACTCACATGTAGGATATACAGACCCTACAGTATTTCATTTACTCTTAACTCACATGTAGGATATACAGACCCTACAGTATTTCATTTACTCTTAACTCACATGTAGGATATACAGACCCTACAGTATTTAATTTACTCTTAACTCACATGTAGGATATACAGACCCTACAGTATTTCATTTACTCTTAACTCACATGTAGGATATACAGACCCTACAGTATATAATTTACTCTTAACTCACATGTAGGATATACAGACCCTACAGTATTTAATTTACTCTTAACTCACATGTAGGATATACAGACCCTACAGTATATAATTTACTCTTAACTCACATGTAGGATATACAGACCCTACAGTATTTCATTTACTCTTAACTCACATGTAGGATATACAGACCCTACAGTATTTAATTTACTCTTAACTCACATGTAGGGAGACGAGCTCTGAGCTAAAATAAACTTTAAGCGCGATGACACTCAGTAATGAAACATTAAAAGATTGTAATGGAGAATATTCAGCATGTCGTCTGACTGTGTGCTTACACATCAAAGCCATTGTGGGGGAAACATACAATTAGCCATTAGGACTGGGAATACGGTCATAAATTATGCATTTTATTTATTTCTTTCACAAAATAAGTTGTGCAAACGAGTAACCTTTATATAGATATAAAAGAATTCATGCTGTGAATTGACACACAAGATATTAGCCTTTCCCCCACAGGCCACGGGCGGAGGGGGGGGGCACCACATTTTTACTGAATAAAACCACAAAACCAGAAGGACAAAAACAAACAAGGAAACAGAAAGGGAAAGGAACTCTGGCTCAGGTTTTAGAACCAAAATATAAGTTCAGAAATAGTAAAAAGAAAAGAAGAATTGCAATTTACAATGTGTTCATATATCAGACAGTCTTTATCCAGAGAGACTTTCAGTAAACAAGGTAAACACATACATATAATGTATATAATATAACTTACAGTAAACAAGGTAAACACATACATAGCATGTAGAGAGACAGTGTAGTGTCTCAGTAAAGTAGGATCACAGGTAAACCATGAACCTAGCATCAGTCTAAACAATATAATATACAAAATAATGATCATTTATACATTGCAAATATACACACTATAGGATGCCAGGTAAACACATAGCAGCTAATCTCCGGCACCGTTGGCCCGGTCGCTGCGAAACTGTGCACACACACTCCCTGGATGCCAATTCAGAACCTCTGCCCCACATTTTTCAAATGGGCCTGTTATAGCGCCACCAGGAGGCCGATTTCTGCAAACACCAATTGTTTAGCAGATATACAAGCTCATAGCGTGGCACTCGGTGCCACGCTATGAGCTTGTATGTCTGCTATTTTTTTTAACCTTTAATTTTTATCCCACGATTTTGTAACCCCTATTTTTTACACCCAGAGCCAATTGTCTATGTAATCCTGGGCACTACCTTCCCTCTGCCAACCTAGGGAGGCCAGGGCCGAGCTCATGCCTCCTTCAATGCATGAGAGCCAACTGACCTTCTTGTCACCTGACAGGGGAGAGTTTCCCCGGTAGGACGTAGCGCGTGGAAGGAACACGTTATTCTAACCAGTTCCTTTCCCCTCCATCAGGCGCCCCAGCTGGCCAGGGGGAGGCAGTATAGAGACCAGGATTACTACATGTTTTTGTGAGGGTATTAACTACCCTAGGAGACGGGGAGAACATGCAAACTCCACACAGAAAGAAAACATTTTTTAATAGCCAAAGAAATCAAAAATGACACAGATGCTTTCCCGGTCTTAATGGGTTAAAACCCACCTATTCTCTTTGGCTTTTAATGTCACTTGATCCTCTGATGTGTTTTAACTAGATGCACATATGTGTCTGTGCGCCGATGGATGTCTGCCTGTTGATGCTGTTTGACTCTACAAAGTTTGAACCTTGTGTGGCACTTTGCTCAGCTTCTGTTGTTTTTAAATGTGCTCTATATATAAAGTTTGATTCCATATACTAGACTGTGTATGTTGCGACAGGATACATTATACGTTTATCTGAATCTTGGTCACTTGAATTAATAAATCTTTCTTTCTTTCTTTCTCAGAGTGGAGACGGACTGTCCCGAGGTTGTTCTTGTGCCATAAATGCCCAGATGACTGAGGTTCTCACCTACAGTATAACACCCTCCCAGAACATCCACCTCTAATGACTACACAGAGGTTATCTGGTGAAGCTACCTGAGGGATTTCTGTGTGAGACCCTATAATGTGCAGGTGAGATCTTTGCGACTACCTGAGGACATTCTGTGCGAATCCCTGAGTGAAATATTACAAATACAGTTTATTATCATTAGATGACAGGAGACGCCGCTTAGAGATGGAGATCTGGAGATGTCTCTCTGTCCATGGATGTGTCTGCATGGGGGGGGATTCCTCCGCGCCGATGGCCCTTCTTCGGTGTTCTCCGCGGTGTGTCGATTGCTGATTGACGCAGAATTCCACGTGTTTTTCCACGTGCGTACACTTGGGTGTCAGGATGTGTCTTCGGTGGTCTCCGCCGGTGGTCTCCACCAAAAGACCTCGGTCCGCCGGGGGTTTCCTCTGAAGACGACTCAAAGTAAGGAACCTCTTTAGGGCTGTCACCATTATGACGTTTAAACTTGACCATTGATTGTTGCTCAAATAATCAGGAAGAGCGAGATCCCAAACCGTGTCGTACTTTATAACATTATGAGTAAAACTTTGTCTGGCTTTTTTAGGCTTTGTAAACAATAGCCAAACTACAAGCTCAAAACGCATCACGACGTGATGCGTTTTGAGCTTGTAGTTTGGCTAGTAGTTCGGCTATTTAAAAAATGTTTTAAAAAAACGTTTAAAAACATATTGATAGGGTTAAATTTGAACCCTATGAATAAGGCATGAGCCCAAGAAAGATGAAAAGATGGTTTGGTACTAAGACCCCCCCAATACCCGTCCAGTCAACACCCAAAGAAATGTGAGTCAGACACCTGGTACGTCCAAAATGATCCATCTGTATTGCTCGAGTGTGTACACGGAGGCAGTACAAGTTACAGACAAGAATATTAATCACACACTAAAGTTGTACTAACAAACAACGGTATTTATACACAGTTGGACTTCAATGACATCAGACATAGGTGCATCCTTATGATTGGCTTTAAGACCCTCAGACGTAGGATGGGAGTCGTAGGATGGACAGGCGTCTGGCTGTCTTAATATTAAGTTGTTGTTCATCTTAGGGTGTCCTTGTGTACAATGCTCGGTTCCATAAACAAGTTATTCCTTCGATATCATAGGACATGTGGCAGGTTTATCTGTGACAGGGTGACAGCTGACAGAGTAAATTAGTGACAATATCCCGGTCATACAGATCATCTTACACAGATACAGGTCATTTGGCATTTAATCACAAAGTGTTGACCAAGACAGGTTTTTACTGATTGGAAACATATGGAGCCAGCACCAGATAGCAAATATGGAGCCAGCTACATGGTCTTGGTAGAGAAAGTATAGTAGAGTTACAAAAAGGCATGTTTAAAAGACTGAAGTACAGGCCCAAAAAGACATCACTATATTAATTTGACTGGTTAGATCGATATTTCTAGATCATATCAATCTGGTCCACAAAACATATCTATCACATATGAAACATTTTCACAACATGGAAACGATTATGACGATTTTAACTATTATCCCTAAAATAGTATTGCGATTATCTCAAATACTTGTGATTATGTAATAATTGTGACGGTCCTAATTGTGACGGCTGCATTTGCTTCATGCTGCAGTTTGTGTTGGAGGTTGCTTCCAACACGAACAGCATGGTATGTGTAGTCGTATGTGTGGTCGTATGTGTGGTCGTATGTGTGCGGATGTGGTTAAAGATGTTGCTGTTTTTTTAAGGTTTGAAGGCCGACGTTGAATCTACGACTATGTTGGTAGTGTAGTTTCTGTTTTCAGGTTGAATCTACGAGGTAGTTTTGTTTTACAGGTTGTAGTACGACTATGTTGGCAGTGTTGTGGCTGTTATTGTGTGTGTGTGTGTGTGTGTGTGTGTGTGTGTGTGTGTGTGTGTGTGTGTGTGTGTGTGTGTGTGTGTGTGTGTGTGTGTGTGTGTGTGTGTGTGTGTGTGCGCGCGCGTGCGTGCGTGCGTGCGTGCGTGCGTGCGTGCGTGCGTGCGTGCGTGCGTGCGTGCGTGTGAGAGAGAGAGAATTTGCATTCAATATGTTTTTAGACAGAGGCCTCTGCAAATCCTGACCTGGTCATTTGAAAAGGACCAAAAGACCTCGTCATTTGAATCATTTGATAGATCACTTTTTGGTAGATACCAAAAGGACACTGTTTGGTATGTCCCAAAAGTGACTTTTTGGTAGGTACCAAAAGGACACTGTTTGGTACGTCCCAAAAGTCACTTTTTGGTAGGTACCAAAAGGACACTGTTTGGTATGTCCCAAAAGTCACTTTTTGGTGGGTACCAAAAGGTCACTTTTTTCAGGTTGGGGTGGGTGGGGGGGAACTGTGTAAATCCAGGCCTGGACCTGGTCATCGGTGGATGGGTGGGTTCACACTAATCACATGATCAATAACAAGGACATCATGTTGGTGTGTTCCATTCCAACATGCCTGAACTGAGTCGACGAGGAGCACATTTTGAAGGATCAATTTCTAACACACACACACACACACACACACACACACACACACACACACACACACACACACACACACACACACACACACACACACTGTATGTGTGTAAATCAAGTTCTTATCTAATAATGGGCATTTTTTTTTTTTTGTTTGGTAGCTTTCTTTCTTTCTTTCTTTTGGAATCTTCTTTTGTGGGTCATAACGCACTTTGTTTGTCATAACCAGTGTTGGGTAACTTTACTTTTAAAAGTAACTTGTTACGTAACATGATTACCGCCATTAGAAAATATTCCGCTATGTTACAGGATTACCTTCTATGAAAAGTAACTTGTTTGCGTTACCGACGATTAAAACTCCTCTGTGAGGAAGTTTGATAAACATAACATCAAGAGTGCAGCTACAGGACCTCATTGGAAACATGTGTCTCCTTATGCTTTAATGTGTTATCCTGGGTTTAAGTTATAGTTTGAATGATTTTTACTTGTTCATCTTTTACCAAAATCAAATCAAATCAAAAGCCAGCCTAGCAGAGAGTCCACCATGTTGTGGAGGTGGAGCTGAGCTGGGCTTCACCAAGCCTATCTGCATTGACTTCTCCTCCGTTCACCAATAAATCCATAAATAGTGTGAATACTTCCATGACCGTACTAAAGGAGAACCTCTCTGTCTTCTATCAATATCTGCCATGACGCTCAGGTGCGGCAAATTAATTTAATAAAAACAAGACCAGCCAGCCGGCCTGTGTGTGTTACACCATAAGTGGTGACACGTTGAATACAGAGCCGAATAGAATGATTAAGCAATCGCCATAGCCTGCTGGCCCTTTCACCAATGTTTGTGTAACATCCGTGCAAATCTCCATTGCGTTGACAGAGAAGAGCTAGTTCATTGATCAGGAAACCTCGCAAATGGGTTTGTGGCAACAAATTAGGTCTTAAATGTAACTAAGTAACACCATTATTTTGGAAAAGGTAACTAGTAACCGGTTACTCTAATAATCGTATTCCGTTAGAGTAACGGCGTTAATCTTAACGTTGTTACCCCCAACACTCGTCATATCGTATATTGCTCTTGAAGCTCTGAGGTTTTCTGTCGTTTTGCTGTTTAATAATACTACTGTTTTTTAAATGTGCTGCAGTGCTATCTCACACACACATTCCTGCAGACGTGCGCACACACACACACACACACACACACACACACACACACACACACACACACACACACACACACACACACACACACCTCTCTGAGTGACACTTGGAACAAGTTGTCATAGTTTTGGTTCGAGGAGGGGAGAGGAGAGTGAAGGGAAAAGTTTGTGTGCCGTCCGTCCATCAGTGAAGTATCTGTGTGTGTGTGTGTGTGTGTGTGTGTGTGTGTGTGTGTGTGTGTGTGTGTGTGTGTGTGTGTGTGTGTGTGTGTGTGTGTGTGTGTGTGTGTGTGTGTGTGTGTGTGTGTGTGTGTTCGCCAGACGCCCACCCACCATTACCACCGACAGCGTTGCGGAGCGGCAGCCAAGACCCTCAGACACAGCAGGAGATCCACTTAACACACACACACACACACACACACACACACACACACACACACACACACACACACACACACACACACACACACACACACACACACACACACACACACACACACACACACTGAGCAGTGGACACGAGAGCACACACAAACAAGACACATCTTGTAATGGACACATGCTCACACTGACATACACACAAAGGGATGGAGAGAGAGACACACACACACACACACACACACACACACACACACACACACACACACACACACACACACACACACACACACACACACACACACACACACACACACACACACAGAGAGGGAGAGAGACGGGCTCTGCCACCATCTGATCCACACAACTGTCAGTGTGTCACTCCTACACAGAACAGAACACACACACACACACACACACACACACACACACACACACACACACACACACACACACACACACACACACACACACACACACACACACAGTGTGTCTAACTCCTACACAAAACAGACTGTGTGCATGCCTGTCACAGATGGCTCTTAATTGCGTTTCCTGGCAAAAAAATGAAAACATTGAAAGGATGAAAAATCAACGTATGTGATTTATGGACATTATATCTTCAGTGATATAGAACATAAAATGAACACTATCCTCTCAAACACTTACAGTAGATATATGTGAACGCTTATATAGACTTAAAATATGACCTCTAATATCATCACTGTCAGGCGCAAAACTCCTATCTCTGTTTTTCAACTTTTTTTTTATGTTTCTTTAATAAATCAGTGCTATTGAACAGTCTTTATCTCTGTGTGTGGGTTTATAAATATTAAACCAATGAAAAGTATTAAAAAGTGATTCTGACTAAACCTCCTAACTCCATTGGATCCTCAAACTGTCAGTCAAGAGAGAGAGAGAGAGAGGCACAGTATAGTATGTCTTCTCCTGTCCAATGACTCAGTTCCATTCTTCAGAGTCGCTTCCCTTCTCGGCTCAGCCTGGTCTGGCACAGAGCCCCCCCCCCCCCCCCCCCCCTGGCACAGAGCGGCCCGCCTGTTTGTTTGGGATGTGTGGTGTGGGCACTAGGCACCGACCCCCCCCTCCCCCCTCCCCCAACAAGCCAGAGAGGAGAGGAGAGTCCAAGAGGAAGAAAGAGGAGAAAAAAAAGTGTATGTATGTTGTCCAATATTTGGAAGACATGGTGACTGTCTGCTCAAATATTGAACCATCATGGCTGCCCTGCCTGGAGGGGCCTGAGGGGGCCCTGGAGGGGTGTGTGTGTGTGGGGGGGGGGCGTCGGGGGTCCGGAGCCCTGAGAGAACAGAGCACAGAGCTCCACACTGACACTGACACTGTGGATGCACTGTCAGCCTGTTTATCCGTCTGTCTGTTGGTTTATCTGACTGTCAAATTATCCCTCTCAGCAAACAAGCTGCTCGGCCCGCGGACGCAATGTCAATAACATGGCCGCCCCCACCCCTCCCCCCCCCCCCCATGTCAATAACATGGCCGCCTGACACGGGCCGGCCGGCTCTGCTCATGCCCCCCCCCCCCCCCCCCTTCCCCCCCGGTGGCTGAGTGAGTGGCTGAACGCTGTGGACAAAGTAAACGTGTTTCTTTTCTTTTTTTCAGTCTGAGTCTGAAGCGACGGAGGATCATTATGTATAAAATGTTGAGTTAATTACAGCCTGATGACAGTTACTGTGTAGTGTGTCAGTGTGTGTCAGTGTGTGTCAGTGTGCGTCAGTGTGTGTCAGTGTGTGTCAGTGTGTGTCAGTGTGTGTCAGTGTGTGTCAGTGTGTGTCAGTGTGGTGCTGACATGTGTGTTTGTGCAGTGAGCAGCATGGAGAATAGAAGACTGACACATGGAAGTGTGTCCACACATACACTACACCAGTGGTTCTCAAACTTTTTCATGTCAAGGACCCCCAAATTGACACTTATTAGCCCGCGGACCCCCATCTGAAAAAATATGCCAGATACTGTATGACCCACTTATGAGAAGATTATTTGGCTCTAGCAGTGATTTTCAACCATTTTAATTCCAAGGGCCCCCAGTTTGACATACATTAGGCTACGGACCCCCGTTTAATGGCATTTCTATCTCTGGGACCCCAATTCATATTGTAAAATCAATGTTAATTTAACTCTGAGAGTGTACAAATGGAACCAAATGGACCCTAACGGGTCCATTTGGTTCCATTTGTACACTCTCAGAGTTACAGACCCATAAGGGTCCATTTGATTAACTATCCATCATTCAGCTGGGGACCCCCTGGAACTCCCTCAAGGACCCCTGGGGGTCCCCGGACCCCACTTTGAGAACCAATGCACTACACTACTACTGCTACACACTACTACTGATACACACTAGTACTAGTACTACACACTACTACTGCTACACACTACTACTGATACACACTAGTACTAGTACTACACACTACTACTGCTACACACTACTACTGATACACACTAGTACTAGTACTACACACTACAACTGCGACACACTAGTACTAGTACACACTAGTGCTAGTACTACACTTCACACTGCTACTGGTACACAGGAGTATTACCAGTAAACAGGCGCAGTAAAAACAGTGATATAATGTAACATCAGGTAGAGCTGCTAATGAGTCAGCTCTTATATCTGAACGCTACGCTAACCACAGTCCTTGTTGTGCCGTCGACCCATGCCTGGGCTAAATGACTATAGACTTCAACAGACATAAAGGTGGAAACACACTCCTTCTTCAGGGTATTATCCTGTGTGTGTGTGTGTGTGTGTGTGTGTGTGTGTGTGTGTGTGTGTGTGTGTGTGTGTGTGTGTGTGTGTGTGTGTGTGTGTGTGTGTGTGACACACACTCCTTCTGTCCTTCTTCATTGTATTACCCTGAAGAAGGCAGTTATCTGCCCAAACGTTGGTTTGTATTGCTCTGCGTCCATGATAAAATACGTGTGTGTCGTTTCAGTCCTATCATGTTAGTGTTAAACACATGTCTTTAAACACATCTTATTTCAGTCCTATCATGTTATTCTACTTTAAACACATCTTATTGGTTGAGAGAGTACAGATCCCGGCTCATAGTCAGTAATGTCGTGTCATCTCTAGCGGTTGGAAATTCACGGCAACTTGAACTGGAGTTTCCCCGTCTTTTAGAGAGCCTGACTTTTGTCTTTTGTCAAAGTGACAACTGTCTGCATTACAGCAGTGTGTTAACTGTGCACAAAGGAGCTCTATGTGCACCATGTGCTAGGTGATGTTAAGGTTCATCCTAGCTTGATACTTCACTAGGATTGGTCATGTGATGTTTGATACTTCACTGGGATTGGTCATGTGATGTTTGATACTTCACTGGGATTGGTCATGTGATGTTTGGCCGATGCAGCTGATTGACACAGAGACTGACATGAATGGAAAATGTTTCTAAAGTGAGAGTATCTACAGGTTTACAGAGGTTTAGGTTTAAAATGGTTTAAAAAGGTCTATAAGTTATAGTGTATCTCAAAAGTATATAAAGGTTTATAAAGGTTTATAAAGGTCTATAAGTCATGCCTACAGGCCTGCAGCACACAGGCTGTGTGTGTTTACACATGTCAAACCCTACGCTTGTATACACGCCTTAGTGAGCATGTCTATCAGGCACACACACACACACACACACACACACACACACACACACACACACACACACACACACACACACACACACACACACACACACACACACACACACACACACACACACAGAGCGTGTCAGGACCAGTGAATTACACTGTGGTGACAATTCAAGAGCAAACGGCAGGAGAGTGAAGGAGACAGTTTGGTCAATACGCCAGCTCCCCCCATCTCCCCCCATACACACACACACACACACACACACACACACACACACACACACACACACACACACACACACACACACACACACACACACACACACACACACACACACACACACACACACGTCGTGCGGGCCATGCCGGCCCCTCCTCAAACTAAATGGAAGTGAGTTTTACATTCTGGACGGCGACCAACACACACACATGCACATGCGCACGCGCGCGCACACACACACACACACACACACACACACACACACACACACACACACACACACACACACACACACACACACACACACACACACACACACACACACACACACACACACACACACATGCACACACATGGTTTGACTCCTTTGCAGCAGCGTATATGAATCATTTATTCTAATGTAAACCTGTAACACAGAATAAAGTATAATGTAGATACCTGGTTAGACAGACTGGAGGAACACTGAGTCCATCAGCTCTCCTGGGGGCAGGGTCTTTATATGTCTTGATGAATTGAATACATAGGACCGCAATGGAAACAAGTCCCCAGGACTTTTTAGTGTTATCCGTTTAGCCTTAAAGGAGAATTCCAGACAAGTCTTTCTCTTACCTCTATATGATGTTATTATGTCCTATAGGACCAGTGGTACAGTAGAAACATATCATCAGCTAAAACCCAGAGCGGACACTCCATCCATTCGCCTATTATTACCACGTTGTTATATATATGTGTTTTGTTGATATCTGACGTTCATATTGACAGACACCTCACCACAGTGCTTTTGTCCTAAACGGGCCGCCGTAGTGTTTACAAACTGACTTGGACGAAATCACGGGTGAAATCTCGTCTCGCAAGACGAGATTTCACACGTGATTTCATCTACATTATGTGTGTGTATATAATACAATATATACAAGATCTATAAAAGAACACACACACTGTGGCTAGGTCTCTGTCATTATTAATGTCAGATATCAACAAAACAACATACACAAGATCGCAATAAAAATATGCGATATAGCGCACTGACCGTCCGCTCAGGTTTTTAGCTGAGTTGTTATGACCACTGGTCTGTACCTCATGCTGTTTACATTTCAGACTAATAAAGTACTCAATCAATCAATCAATCAATCAATGTGTACACATACAGATATTAGCTATCTGTGTTGTACCTGGAAGGTCCTATAGCTGAGCTTGTAGATCTGCATTTTTGGGACTGTTGTTCAACTCATTTTGACAATTTCCAATGCCATCCCCAAATTATTATCTCCTCACACGAATAGGAATATAAACGTGTGTGTGTGTGTGTGTGTGTGTGTGTGTGTGTGTGTGTGTGTGTGTGTGTGTGTGTGTGTGTGTGTGTGTGTGTGTGTGTGTGTGTGTGTGTGTGTGTGTGTGTGTGTGTGTGTGCGTGCGTGCGTGCGTGCGTGCGTGCGTGCGTGCGTGCGTGCGTGCGTGCGTGTGTGCGTGCCAAGGAGGGCTCTTCCTTCCATCGCACGCACGCACGCGCGTGTGTGTGTGATGGAAGGAAGAGCCCTCCTTGGCGTGTGGAAAAGCAGTGTAAACCCCGTAGCATGGCACAGCGGCTCGGCACAGCGGCTCGGCAGCAGCAGGCTGTCTGATGCTGCTCTGCTGCCAAAGAAAACTGCGGTCGGAAGAGTTCTACTAATAGAGCATGAGGCATGTCACCTGAAACTACCATCATCTGTACTCTGAAACCACACACAGGGAGACAGGCAGGCAGACAGACAGGCAGGCAGACAGACAGGCAGGCAGGGAGACAGGCAGAGAGGGAGACAGGCAGGGAGGGAGACAGGCAGGGAGGGAGAAAGACAGGCAGGGAGACAGGCAGGCAGAAAGGTAGGCAGGGAGACAGGCAGACAGGCAGGCAGGGAGACAGACAGGCAGGCAGCCAGCAGGTAGACAGACAGACAGACAGACAGACAGACAGACAGACAGACAGAGAGCCAGGCTTCTCCCCGGCCCTCTATTAGAGGTAGGTACACACACACACAC
>NW_028155774.1:17500-37500 GCF_963454915.1 Gymnoscopelus microlampas | reverse complement strand
TTTAGGACCCAGGAAACCGGAGGGAACCGGAGGGAACCGGATCCAACCGGATCACATTTTGGGTTCGATTCTGTGGAACCGGATTTTAACCCAAGACCAGGAACATTTTGGATTTTAACCATTATCTTAATCTTTAGCTATTCAAAAATAGCAGATCTACAAGCTCATAGCACCGAGTGCCGCGCTACGAGCTGACAGTTGCTTTCCCCGCTCTGAATGGGTTTTAGGATCCTGGAAACCGGAATGAACCGGATCCAACATTGAAGAACCAGAAATATAGATTAAAAGATTTAACCAGAAGTAAAGATTTCGAAAATAGCCGATCTACAAGCGCTGCAGACACGTTGTGAGCTTGTAGATCGGCTGTTTTCGGAGCCTAACACCCACGCACAACCAAGCTTAAAATGACTTGTGTTTATCTTAGTTTAAAAACACATTAGGACATCACAGCTCATTATCATAGCTTCATATTGAATAGAGTTTCCATCAGTGGAATAAAAGCTAGACCAGGGGTCTTCAACAGGGGGTCCGGGACCCCTAGGGGGTCCTCAGAGCTACTATAGGGGGTCCGCCAAATCTTTGTGTGATAGGATTTCGTTTTTTTACATTAACCACTTGAACCCTAGAATTCCTTTTCTGAGGGGAACATTAGCCGAAAATAGCAGATCTATAAGCCCTCAACGCCTCCCGCTGCGAGGCGTTGAGAGCTTATAGATCGGCTATTTTTTGGCAAAGAGGCTATAGGTTTAGAAGGAAAAAAGAGCAGACTAAGTAAAAAATCACACCCAGTGTGAAGTGGGCGGTGTGTGGTCATCACAACATGACTCACTTTAAAAAAAGGATAAATGACTTTTTTTAAAGTCCATACTGCTATTCATAGGGCTGCACATGTGCCATGTGTTTTGCTAGCCAATCACCGTCCTGAATTTGCAAAGTCAGCCAATCACATTACAGTTAGTGGTGATGACACTAGCTGTAATGTGATTGGCTGACTTTGCAAAAGTATCGATTTGCATTAACAATGGAAGGGTTAGGGGGTACACAAATCTTTTGGTCGGTGTCCAAAACTCACTTATAGGGGGCGGCTACACCGCCCCAAAAATAACCTTTAATCTGAAACACAATTTTATACAATATAGAGTAGGGGGTCCCTGCTTCATCTCTCTCTCTCAGCTAGGGGGTCCTTGGCCTGAAAACGCTGAAGACTCCTGAAGTAGACGACCAACAATTTTCCGTCATAATTTGTAGTCGACCAAATGAACAGTGATATGAAGCCTACACATAGACCAAATGAACAGTGATATGAAGCCTACACATAGTCCACATGAACAGTGATATGAAGCCTACTCATAGACCACATGAACAGTGATATGAAGCCCTACACATAGACCAAATGAACAGTGATATGAAGCCCTACACATAGACCAAATGAACAGTGATATGAAGCCTACACATAGACCAGATGAACAGTGATATGAAGCCTACTCATAGACCAAATGAACAGTGATATGAAGCTACACATAGACCAGATGAACAGTGATATGAAGCCTACACATAGACCAGATGAACAGTGATATGAAGCCTACACATAGACCATATGAACAGTGATATGAAGCCTACACATAGACCACATGAACAGTGATATGAAGCCTACACATAGACCATATGAACAGTGATATGAAGCCTACACATAGACCATATGAACAGTGATATGAAGCCTACACATAGACCACATGAACAGTGATATGAAGCCTACACATAGACCAAATGAACAGTGATATGAAGCCTACACATAGACCATATGAACAGTGATATGAAGCCTACACATAGACCACATGAACAGTGATATGAAGTCTACACATAGACCAAATGAACAGTGATATGAGGCCTACACATAGACCAAATGAACAGTGATATGAAGCCTATACATAGACCACATGAACAGTGATATGAAGCCTACACATAGACCAAATGAACAGTGATATGAAGCCTACACATAGACCAAATGAACAGTGATATGAGGCCTACACATAGACCAAATGAACAGTGATATGAAGCCTACACATAGACCACATGAACAGTGATATGAAGTCTACACATAGACCACATGAACAGTGATATGAAGCCTACACATAGACCACATGAACAGTGATATGAAGCTACACATAGACCAAATGAACAGTGATATGAAGCCTACACATAGACCAAATGAACAGTGATATGAAGCCTACACATAGACCAAATGAACAGTGATATGAAGTCTACACATAGACCACATGAACAGTGATATGAAGCCCTACACATAGACCAAATGAACAGTGATATGAAGCCTACACATAGACCAGATGAACAGTGATATGAAGCCTACTCATAGACCAAATGAACAGTGATATGAAGCTACACATAGACCAGATGAACAGTGATATGAAGCCTACACATAGACCAGATGAACAGTGATATGAAGCCTACACATAGACCATATGAACAGTGATATGAAGCCTACACATAGACCACATGAACAGTGATATGAAGCCTACACATAGACCATATGAACAGTGATATGAAGCCTACACATAGACCATATGAACAGTGATATGAAGCCTACACATAGACCACATGAACAGTGATATGAAGCCTACACATAGACCAAATGAACAGTGATATGAAGCCTACACATAGACCATATGAACAGTGATATGAAGCCTACACATAGACCACATGAACAGTGATATGAAGTCTACACATAGACCAAATGAACAGTGATATGAGGCCTACACATAGACCAAATGAACAGTGATATGAAGCCTATACATAGACCACATGAACAGTGATATGAAGCCTACACATAGACCAAATGAACAGTGATATGAAGCCTACACATAGACCAAATGAACAGTGATATGAGGCCTACACATAGACCAAATGAACAGTGATATGAAGCCTACACATAGACCACATGAACAGTGATATGAAGTCTACACATAGACCACATGAACAGTGATATGAAGCCTACACATAGACCACATGAACAGTGATATGAAGCTACACATAGACCAAATGAACAGTGATATGAAGCCCTACACATAGACCACATGAACAGTGATATGAAGCCCTACACATAGACCAAATGAACAGTGATATGAAGCCTACACATAGACCAAATGAACAGTGATATGAAGCCTACACATAGACCAAATGAACAGTGATATGAAGCCTACACATAGACCAAATGAACAGTGATATGAAGTCTACACATAGACCACATGAACAGTGATATGAAGCTACACATAGACCATATGAACAGTGATATGAAGTCTACACATAGACCAAATGAACAGTGATATGAAGCCTACACATAGACCACATGAACAGTGATATGAAGCCTACACATAGACCAAATGAACAGTGATATGAAGCCTACACATAGACCAAATGAACAGTGATATGAAGCCTACACATAGACCAAATGAACAGTGATATGAAGCCTACACATAGACCAAATGAACAGTGATATGAAGCCTACACATAGACCAAATGAACAGTGATATGAAGCTACACATAGACCACATGAACAGTGATATGAAGCCTACACATAGACCAAATGAACAGTGATATGAAGCCTACACATAGACCAAATGAACAGTGATATGAAGCCTACACATAGACCAAATGAACAGTGATATGAAGCTACACATAGACCACATGAACAGTGATATGAAGCCTACACATAGACCACATGAACAGTGATATGAAGCCTACACATAGACCACATGAACAGTGATATGAAGCCTACACATAGACCACATGAACAGTGATATGAAGCCTACACATAGACCACATGAACAGTGATATGAAGCCTACACATAGACCACATGAACAGTGATATGAAGCCTACACATAGACCAAATGAACAGTGATATGAAGCCTACACATAGACCAAATGAACAGTGATATGAAGCCTATACATAGACCAAATGAACAGTGATATGAAGCCTACACATAGACCAAATGAACAGTGATATGAAGCCTACACATAGACCAAATGAACAGTGATATGAAGCTACACATAGACCACATGAACAGTGATATGAAGCTACACATAGACCACATGAACAGTGATATGAAGCCTACACATAGACCACATGAACAGTGATATGAAGCCTACACATAGACCACATGAACAGTGATATGAAGCCTACACATAGACCACATGAACAGTGATATGAAGCCTACACATAGACCACATGAACAGTGATATGAAGCCTACACATAGACCACATGAACAGTGATATGAAGCCTACACATAGACCAAATGAACAGTGATATGAAGCCTACACATAGACCATATGAACAGTGATATGAAGTCTACACATAGACCATATGAACAGTGATATGAAGTCTACACATAGACCAAATGAACAGTGATATGAAGCTACACATAGACCACATGAACAGTGATATGAAGCCTACACATAGACCACATGAACAGTGATATGAAGCCTACACATAGACCACATGAACAGTGATATGAAGCCTACACATAGACCAAATGAACAGTGATATGAAGCCTACACATAGACCATATGAACAGTGATATGAAGTCTACACATAGACCATATGAACAGTGATATGAAGTCTACACATAGACCAAATGAACAGTGATATGAAGCCTACACATAGACCAAATGAACAGTGATATGAAGCCTACACATAGACCAAATGAACAGTGATATGAAGCCTACACATAGACCAAATGAACAGTGATATGAAGCTTACACATAGACCACATGAACAGTGATATGAAGCCTACACATAGACCAAATGAACAGTGATATGAAGCCCTACACATAGACCAAATGAACAGTGATATGAAGCTTACACATAGACCACATGAACAGTGATATGAAGCCTACACATAGACCATATGAACAGTGATATGAAGCCTACACATAGACCACATGAACAGTGATATGAAGCCTACACATAGACCAAATGAACAGTGATATGAAGCCTACACATAGACCATATGAACAGTGATATGAAGCCTACACATAGACCACATGAACAGTGATATGAAGCTACACATAGACCAAATGAACAGTGATATGAAGCCTACACATAGACCACATGAACAGTGATATGAAGCCTACACATAGACCAAATGAACAGTGATATGAAGTCTACACATAGACCAGATGAACAGTGATATGAAGCCTACACATAGACCACATGAACAGTGATATGAAGTCTACACATAGACCAGATGAACAGTGATATGAAGCCTACACATAGACCAAATGAACAGTGATATGAAGTCTACACATAGACCAGATGAACAGTGATATGAAGCCTACACATAGACCATATGAACAGTGATATGAAGCCTACACATAGACCACATGAACAGTGATATGAAGCCTACACATAGACCAAATGAACAGTGATATGAAGCCTACACATAGACCAAATGAACAGTGATATGAAGCCTACACATAGACCATATGAACAGTGATATGAAGCTACACATAGACCAAATGAACAGTGATATGAAGCCTACACATAGACCACATGAACAGTGATATGAAGCTACACATAGACCAAATGAACAGTGATATGAAGCCTACACATAGACCACATGAACAGTGATATGAAGCCTACACATAGACCAAATGAACAGTGATATGAAGCCTACACATAGACCACATGAACAGTGATATGAAGCCTACACATAGACCAAATGAACAGTGATATGAAGCTACACATAGACCAAATGAACAGTGATATGAAGCCCTACACATAGACCACATGAACAGTGATATGAAGCTACACATAGACCAAATGAACAGTGATATGAAGTCTACACATAGACCACATGAACAGTGATATGAAGCCCTACACATAGACCAAATGAACAGTGATATGAAGCCTACACATAGACCAAATGAACAGTGATATGAAGCCTACACATAGACCAAATGAACAGTGATATGAAGCCTACACATAGACCAAATGAACAGTGATATGAAGCCTACACATAGACCAAATGAACAGTGATATGAAGCCTACACATAGACCAAATGAACAGTGATATGAAGCCTACACATAGACCACATGAACAGTGATATGAAGCCTACACATAGACCACATGAACAGTGATATGAAGCTACACATAGACCACATGAACAGTGATATGAAGCCTACACATAGACCACATGAACAGTGATATGAAGCCTATACATAGACCAAATGAACAGTGATATGAAGCCTACACATAGACCAAATGAACAGTGATATGAAGCCTATACATAGACCAAATGAACAGTGATATGAAGCCTACACATAGACCAAATGAACAGTGATATGAAGCTACACATAGACCACATGAACAGTGATATGAAGCCTACACATAGACCATATGAACAGTGATATGAAGCCTATACATAGACCAAATGAACAGTGATATGAAGCCTACACATAGACCAAATGAACAGTGATATGAAGCCTACACATAGACCAAATGAACAGTGATATGAAGCTACACATAGACCACATGAACAGTGATATGAAGCCTACACATAGACCACATGAACAGTGATATGAAGCCTATACATAGCGGGGGCGGGGGGGGGTGGGGGGGGGTGTATGAGGAGATAGAAGCTCTTTGTGCTGCAGTGATTCATAGGAGAGGAAATGATAATAAAAAGATTTCATAAAGAATGGATTGACTGTGTCCAACCAAGCAGCCTGGATATAAAGCCATGAGGACAGACTGTGAAACAACCCCCCCCTACCCCCCCGGGCTGATGACGATGGTATCTTCCGCTCCGTATCAATTCCACCCTCGCCCGCCCCAAATTTCACCATCCAGTTTCCTCTCTCTCTCTCTCTCTCTCTCTCTCTCTCTCTCTCTCTCTCTCTCTCTCTCTCAGTGAAATGGTGCATGGAGGGGCATAGCGTTGCAAATGGCCAGGAGATAAAAGGGTTAATGTAATTGGCGGTTAGATTAGTAATAAAAAGTGATTCTTTTACATTGTGCTTCTTACCGTGGCGTCTCTGTCCTCAATAAAAAAGCTGATTAAAGTTTCTTTCTCTTTTCTTTGATTTATTAAATGAAAGAAGACAAAGCCCCGCCTCTATCTCGCCAGACGGACGATTGGACACGCTGCTCGTTAAGGATTAAAACCCCTTTGTTGCCAAGTCTGCTGATTTTAAGCCACTTTGGGCTTGTTTTTTTTTTCTCTCTAAAGTCGCTTGTAAATTGCAGGTTGTGTTTTTTTGGGGGTCCTTGTTGAGCGGTGTAGCCGCTCCTATAAGTGGGGTTGGGACACCTCATTAGTACACCCTTCGCTGTACTGTGATTGACTGACTCTATTGGCTGACTCTATTCAGCACTGTAATTGGCTAGTGAGACACATGATGACATTAATAACCAGGGACGTGCACAGATAGACTCTAGGTTGTTCTAGAGCACCTGCCCTTTGCCCTCTTGACCAGAAGTGCCCTTTTGAAAAAGTTTACAGTTTTTTTCAGTTTACAGCAAGGGTCTTCAACAGGGGGTCTGGGACCCCTAGGGGGTCCTCAGAGCTACTACAGGGGGTCCACCAAATCTTTATGTGATATGATTTTTCTTTTTACCATAACCACTCGAAACCTAGCATCCCTTTTCTGAGGAGAACTTTAGCCAAAAACGCGCTGCGAGGCGTTGTGGGCTTGTAGATCGGCTATTTTTGGCAAAGAGGTATAGGTGTAGAGGGAAAAAAGAGCAGACCAAGTAAACAAAAAAAAGGATAATTTACTTGAGCACCTGCCTCTCAAAATGTCTGCACGCCACTGTTAATAACCTGTAAATAGGACTATGCACTTTAAAAAAAACACTTTTTTTTTTAAGTGAGCTTCCATCACTGTGATGACCTCACCACCCACTTCACATTGGGTGTGATTTTTGTTTCTAAAAGTGTCGTGGCTTATTGGAGCTTCCCTCATAATGTTATTTAAACCAATGCTTCTCTAACATGTTCATGTACGAAACAAGACGATACGTTTGTGTTAAGTTTCATCATTTGATTCACGAGACAAAATAAAAATAAAGGAATAATGTTTAAATGTCAGATAGACGGCTGTGTGAGGGAGGCCTATATATACCTTATAGAGACATTCACACGGCTCACAGAAAGACACACATTGTTTGTATAATAAATATTGACACAGCGAGACAGGAGACGTAGGCAAGTTGAGGTTGTTTACTAGAAACTTCACCGTGAGCAGTACACCATTCATTCATTCACTCGAACAGCACAACAACAACAATACTTTAACCCGGAACCGGAAGTCCTTTATCCCCTTGAGCCTCGCTCTTAAAGGGACAAGCCCTCTTTGGTGAATGTCTCTCAATGTCTCTCAATGTGGGTCACCACACAGGCCCCCCCAGAATTCACCAATACAAAAAGTGCAACCAAATCATTAGTCCATGAACAGTCCAACAGCCCCGTCCCTTAATAACAAACTACAAAAGAATAGTCAACGTGGTGGGGGACGGATCAAGCGGCCGAAACGACTGCGCTTAACAGGAGGGGAATCAAGGTCGAGAAGTGGCCCCTTCCCTGGCACGGAAGGGGCCAGGGCAGGGACAGAGGTGGGGGCTGAAAGCGGAGGGCGCCCCCGCCGCGGGGGTAGGGCCAACTGAACTGGCTGGTCCTTATCCAAGTGAGCAGGCTTAAGACGGTCTATAGTGACCCGCTCTGGCCTGCCCCCCATGTCCACAACAAAGTTTTTAGCGCCCGCCTCCAAGACCCGGAAGGGCCCGTCATAGGGGGGCTGCAGCGGAGTCCGATGGCTGTCGTGCCGAATGAAGACATACTTTGCTGATGGCAGGTCCCTGGGTACGTAGGACTGGGGAAGGCAGTGGCGAGATGTTGGAATGGGAATAAGGGCCTCGGCGACGCCCCGGGACACAGTTCGATGTGAGGCGGCCGACCAGGGAGCCGTGGCATCTGGAAGAAACTCCCCCGGGACCCGCAGTGGCTGGCCGTACACCAGCTCGGCGGACGAGGCCTGGAGGTCCTCTTTGGGGGCAGAGCGAAGACCGAGCATGACCCACGGGAGGCGATCAACCCAGTCGCTATCCGTAAGGCCGGCCCGAAGAGCGGCCTTCATGTCCCTATGAAACCGCTCGCAAAGTCCATTGCCCTGCGGGTTGTATGCCGTAGTGCGGTGGATCTTCACCCCCAGGTGCTCAGCAACTGCAGTCCAGAGCTCCGAGGTGAACTGGGGGCCCCTGTCGCTCGTGATGTCCCCTGGTGTGCCGAAGCGGGCCACCCAGCACCCGATGAACGCCCGAGCCACCTCCGCCGCCGTAGTGGAGGCCAGTGGAACAGCCTCCGGCCACCTGGTGGTCCTGTCCACCATGGTGAAGAGGTGAGTATATCCGTGGGAGGGGGGCAGTGGGCCGACCAGGTCCACATTCACATGGTCGAAACGCCTCTCTGGCACTATAAACGGCGCCAAAGGAGCTTTGGTATGGCGGTGCACCTTTGCGCGCTGGCACGCCACGCACGAACTAGCCCAGGTCCTAACATCCTTCCGTAGGCCAGGCCACACAAACTTGACCCCCACCAGCTTAGACGAGGCTTTCACACCTGGGTGGGAAAGGCCGTGGATGGTGTTGAAAACCTGGCGCCGCCAGGCTGCAGGCACCATAGGGCGCGGTTGGCCGGTGGAGACGTCGCAGAGGAGAGTTGTGTTGGCTTTGTGGAACAACACCACCTCCTCCAGCTGCAGTGCCGTAGGGCCCGTCCGGTAGGCTTGAATGTCTGAGTCTGTGGCTTGGTCTGCTGCCATGGCAGCATAATCAAGTCCCAAGTGGACTGCCCCGACGACCGCCCGAGAGAGGCAGTCGGCGACGAAGTTGTCCTTTCCCGCCACGTGCTGAATGTCCGTAGTGAACTCGGAGATCGCCGAGAGCTGCCGCTGCTGACGCCCTGACCACGGCTCCGAGGTCTTGGCCATGGAGAACGTCAGCGGCTTGTGGTCCACGAAGGCAGTGAACCGGCGGCCCTCCAACAGGAATCGAAAGTGTCTGGTGGCGAGAAACAGACCCAGCAGCTCCCTGTCGAAGGTACTGTATTTCCGTTCGTTGTCGCGGAGCTGCTTGCTGAAAAAGGCCAGTGGCTGCCAGGCACCGCCCACCCACTGCTCGCACACCGCCCCCACCGCGTAGTCAGAGGCATCAGTTGTGAGGGCGATCGGGGCAGTGGGAGAAGGGTGCGCCAGCAGAGCAGCGTTGGCCAGCGCGGTCTTGGCCGCACTGAAAGCTTTGTCCATCACTGGGGACCAGTCCAACTCGTCCTTGGGCACCTTGCCCCGCAGGCTTTCGTACAAAGGGCGCATGAGGTGGGCAGCATGGGGGAGAAAACGGTTGTAAAAGTTCACCATGCCCAGAAACTCCTGCAGAGACTGTACGGTGTGGGGACGAGGAAAACTGGAGACGGCATCCACCCTGGCGGGAAGGGGGGCTGCTCCCTGTGGAGCGACGTGGTGTCCGAGGAAGGTGATGGAGGACTGCCCGAACTGGCACTTGGCCGGGTTAACAATAAGGCCGTGTTCGCTGAGGCGCTCAAACAGCTGCCGGAGGTGCGCCATGTGCTCCTCCATGGACGCACTGGCTACTAG
The DNA here is from genome assembly GCF_963454915.1 of Gymnoscopelus microlampas. Taxonomy (NCBI): domain Eukaryota; kingdom Metazoa; phylum Chordata; class Actinopteri; order Myctophiformes; family Myctophidae; genus Gymnoscopelus; species Gymnoscopelus microlampas. The sequence continues at coordinate 26,832 of NW_028155774.1, read as the reverse complement.
AATGTCATCTAAGTACACAAACAAGAACGGCATGTCTCGGAGCACAGAGTCCATCAGGCGCTGAAACGTCTGCGCCGCCCCCATGAGGCCAAATGGCATCCGCAGGAACTCGAAAAGTCCAAAGGGCGTGATGACAGCTGTCTTTGGCACGTCACGTAGATGGACCGGCACCTGGTGGTACCCGCGCACCAGGTCCACCTTGGAGAAGATGATGGCCCCCGCAAGGTGGGCAGAGAAGTCTTGTATGTGCGGGACCGGGTACCGGTCGGCGGTTGTGGCGTTATTCAGGCGCCGGAAATCGCCGCAGGGGCGCCAACCCCCGCCAGCCTTAGCCACCATGTGTAGGGGGGAAGCCCACGGGCTGTTTGAGCGGCGCACAATGCCTAGGCGCTCCATGGTGGAAAACTCTGCTTTGGCGATTGCCAGCTTGGCCGTATCGAGGCGCCGAGCCCGGGCGTAGACTGGGGGGCCCTCGGTGGTAATATGGTGTTCCACACCGTGCTTAGCCACTGCCGACGAGAACGTGGGTGTGGTGAGGTCAGGGAACCCGGCGAGCAGGCGTTGATACGGATCCCCCGTGGCAAGCGTGTTTAACAGGCAGAGAGCTCCGGCCCCCCCAAGCGTACAACGGTACGAAGCGAAGGAGAGGGCATCGATCAGGCGACAGTTCTTAACATCCACCAGCAGGCTGTAAGCACAGAGGAAGTCCGCACCCAGAAGCGGTTGGGACACAGCAGCCATAACAAAGTCCCAGCCGAAACGGCGCCCGCCAAAACACACCTCCACATGCCTGGTGCCATAAGTCCGTATGGGCGTGCCGTTAGCGGCGTCCATCTGGGGCCCGTGTCCACCGGCGATGGTGTCCACGGCCTGTGCTGGCAGGATGCTCCGTTGAGCGCCCGAGTCCACCAGCAGCCGCCGGCCAGACACGGAGTCGGTTATAAACAACAGCTTGCAGTCCTGGCCAGCGCCCATAGCTGCTAATGAGCGCTGGCCCTGGCGTTTCCCTGCCCCCTGAAACTGCATGGCTTTCGACACTGCTTAGCCTTGGCCCCAAACCTGGCATGGTAATAACAGAGCCCGTCATCTGGTTGGCGTCGGGCCGTCACCGCAGCCGCGGTGTCCGTATAGTCCTCCAGGGGTGGGGTTGAGGTGTCCTGGTGGGGCAGCAGCGCATGGACAAACTGCTGCCGGTTGGCCAGGAAAACCCTGTCCGCTTCTGCAGCCAGACCACGATAATCCTTGGTGGAGGAGAGGGGGGAACTGGCCATTGCTGTGCGCACCGGCACTGGAAGCTGCCGCAGGAAAAGATGTACAAACAGAAAGGAGGGATCAGCGGATCCCAGCACAGCTAGCATCTTCTCCATCAACTCTGACGGTCTGCGATCGCCGAGGCCGTTGAGGGACAGCAAGTGGTCCGCTTTCTCCAATTCTGACAGTTCGTAAAGTTTCAGAAGGAATGTCTTTAGTGCATCGTACTTGCCGGCTGCCGGTGGATCCTCCAACAGCATCATCGCTCGTGCCGTTGTTGACGCATCCAATGCCGCAACCACATGAAAGTATTTCGTTACATCCTGCGTTATTCCTCTCAGCTGGAATTGAGCTTCAATGTGTTGAAACCACGGCCGTGGATTATGCTGCCAAAACTCGGGCAGCTTGACGGTGGCGGCGTTGATGTTAGCCTGTATGTTAGCCGCGACGTTAGCCCCGTTCGGTGCGGGAGCTGCTGCGTCCGCAGCGGGGCCGTCGTTGCCGTTTAACATGTTCGTTTCTCAGGGTCACCAATGTGGAGGAAGAAACAGCGAGACAGGAGACGTAGGCAAGTTGAGGTTGTTTACTAGAAACTTCACCGTGAGCAGTACACCATTCATTCATTCACTCGAACAGCACAACAACAACAATACTTTAACCCGGAACCGGAAGTCCTTTATCCCCTTGAGCCTCGCTCTTAAAGGGACAAGCCCTCTTTGGTGAATGTCTCTCAATGTCTCTCAATGTGGGTCACCACAGTGTCATACAAGAACCAACATGGAATCAATTATTTACATCAAGTTATGAGTGACAGGAGAGCAGACCATAGACCAGGGGTCTTCAACGTTTTCAGGCCAAGGACCCCATAGCTGAGAGAGAGATGAAGCAGGGACCCCCTACTCTATATTGTATAAAATTGTGTTTCAGATTAAAGTTAGTTTTTTTTTACTTAGTCTGCTCTTTTTTCCTTCTACACCTATATAGCCTCTTTGCCAAAAATAGCCGATCTACAAGCTCTCAACGCCTCGCAGCGCGAGGCGTTGAGAGCTTGTAGATCGGCTAGAAAAGGAATTCTAGGGTTCAAGTGGTTAATGTAAAACAACAAAATGCTATCACACAAAGATTTGGCGGACCCCCTATAGTAGCTTTGAGGACCCCCTAGGAGTCCCGGACCCCCTGTTGAAGACCCCTGCCATAGACTGTATAAACAGAATGGACTAAGCTGCAGAGCGTAAATGAAGCCCATTGTTCAGGAATTTCAAAGCCGCCGTCTTTCTATATGGCGTCATATCCTGCAGAATGCCACCAGACCAGTATTGGTTGGGTAGCTTGTCAATCTAGAGCGGGGGCGGGGAATGAATGCTATTGGTTGTGTAGCTTGTGAATCAAATCATCCCGCCCCTCCTAGAGCATAGCCTACTTTAAAATAAAGGGGACCATAATTTACCAAAACACATATCATGATGATTGAAAGGAGACTTTAAACTAGCGACCGGAAGCAATGTTTATTAAGGTAAGAAAATCAAGTCTAAAGTTCGTCATAAACCCATCCGCTTGCACTGAGATAAATTCTCCGGTTCGGTTCCACAGTTTATGTCATGCAGAGGTGCAGACCCTTCACACATGCACAGTGCCAGTCCAGTCCGGTTCCAGGGTTCATGTAATGCAGTCCAGTCCGGTTCCAGGGTTCATGTAATGCAGTCCAGTCCGGTTCCAGGGTTTATGTAATGCAGTCCGGTCCGGTTCCAGGGTTTATGTAATGCAGTCCAGTCCGGTTCCAGGGTTTATGTAATGCTGGAATAAAGCCATTATGTCAAAAGTAATTTCCTGAACAAGAAAAGTAAACAGACCTGTTCCAGAGACCACCAGTAATATGAGAGAGAGCGAGAGAGAGAGAGAGAGAGGGAGAGGGAAGAGAGTCTTAGTTCTACTGGATTATATTAACCCATTCAATCATGGAAAGCATCTGTGTCATTCTAGATCTCTTTGGCGGTCCAAAAATAGCACGAGTGCCACGCTATGAGCTTGTAGATCTGCTATTTTTTGGAGAAAAAAAAATAGTGTGCACATTTTTAAATATATATATATATTTAAAGCGAACGTTTGTAACTCAAATCTTTGCTTCTGGGGGGGTCCCTGGAACAACATATTTTGAGAAGGGGGTCCAGGGCCAATTACATATAATTCTGGGGGTCCTTGACATTAAAAAAGTTTGAGAACCACTGATTAGAGCAACATTTTTTGTTTTAACTGTTAGGATTTAGAAGACATTTGTAGAATCCCCAGAAAGATTTGAGTAACAAATGTTCACTTAAAAAAAAAAAAAAAAAAAAAAAATATATATATATATATATATATATATATATATATTAAAACATTTTTCAGAATATTGCAGATCTACAAGCTATGAGCTTGTAGATCTGCTATTTTTGGTTAAAGTGTTTACAATCTAAAATGACAGATGATTTCCTTGTCTTAATGGGTTAATAATGTTATTTTAGCATTGTTTAATTCAGCTGAATTAAATAGTTAATAGTCACAAGAGTTTCATGAAGCGTTGTGTTGTTGTGATGCTCAGCACTGTGTTCATTATAACAGCAACTATAGATTTTAGTCATTACTCTTTTGAATAAAATTATATTCAGTTTTAATCATATTTTAGTCATCTGACATGTTTTAGTTTTAGGTCTAGTTATAGTTGACTCTAAATAAAAACATCACATGGATGCACTGATGATACTAGGACCTATCATCAGTGTTGTAGCCATGGGGTCGACATGTGTTTCGGGTCTACAACATACACCCTCACCCAGGTGACCCAGCCGGGGTTTATCAAGCCCTGACTTACGTCCCAGTAGCTACCCACGGTCAGTCCTCTTAGGTCAGTAGCTACCCACGGCCAGTCCTCTTAGGTCAGTAGCTACCCACGGTCAGTCCTCTTAAGTCAGTAGCTACCCACGGTCAGTCCTCTTAAGTCAGTAACTACCCACGGTCAGTCCTGTTAGGTCAGTAGCTACCCACGGTCAGTCCTCTTAGGTCAGTAGCTACCCACGGTCAGTCCTCTTAAGTCAGTAGCTACCCACGGTCAGTCCTCTTAAGTCAGTAGCTACCCACGGTCAGTCCTCTTAAGTCAGTAGCTACCCACGGTCAGTCCTCTTAAGTCAGTAGCTACCCACGGTCAGTCCTCTTAAGTCAGTAGCTACCCACGGTCAGTCCTCTTAAGTCAGTAGCTACCCACGGTCAGTCCTCTTAGGTCAGTAGCTACCCACGGCCACTCTGTCCGCTTCTCTAGAACTACTCTGCCGGGACCGGGGGAGAGGAGAGGCTGTGGCACGTGGAGGGACTAGGCTCTGTGGATGGCCTCCTGGCCGGGCTCCTCCTCCGTCTCACCAGGTCCATGCAGGACCTCAGCGTTGCACCAGACTCCCCCTGTTCCAAACATTTCATTCTGGTGTGATGGTTCCTCAGGCAAGCAGCAAAGTAGTATTAGTTCTACTATTAGTTCTACTACTAATACCAGTAAGACTCCCTAATCGGGAGATAAGCGACCGTAGGTCACATGTATACAGAAGAGGGCTGTAACGGCGATTGGTTCCTAGTTGTGTGGGCAATGGATAGTTTTGTTTGGTGGTCTAAATGTGGGGTTAGCTGTGACATGGTGGCGTTTATGTGGGCAGAAAACGTGTAATGTGTAGCTGTTGCAAATGGGTAACAGAGTGAATGCTGAGAAATACGACTGGCACAGATGGAAGGTTTCAGCAGTCGTATGGCAGACCAAAAGCAAAGGTGTGCAGGCAAGAGCTGTTGGTGTGTGTGTGTGTGGTGTGGGAGAGAGAGTGTGTTTATAGGGGAAAGGAGGGATTGTTTGTGGGGGGCAAGCCCCCGAGTTACGGCATTTTATGTGAGCTGCAGTGGCAGGGGGTCCTCCACTGGGGGCGCCACCACTTTTGCATCCGTTCTGGAGCACCAGGAGTGGGTGGTCCCCGGGAATGCCCCGTGAGCAGCCCCGTTGGGGTGGTCATTTGGTAATTTGTCCACATGTGCTCATTTTTTACACTTGGGGGTCCCCGAGGCAGCTGGGGGTCCCTGGAGCTCCGGCGGTCCTTGGAGGGTGTAGTTTGGCAGGTAAGGAGTGTGTGTGCAAAATGTGGCATGGATCGGGGCAATGGGTGCGGAGATATGAGCAGGGCAAAAGTGTGACGTGTGTGACGGAGTGACGGACGGACACCTGGAGCAGCTTTCTGTAGTAAGTGCGACCTACGGTCGCAACTACTCAAAGTAGTATTAGTTCTACTATTAGTTCTACTACTAATACTACTCAAAGTAGTATTAGTTCTACTGGATCTCTTCTTCACTAGTCTTAGTTCTACTGGATCTCTTCTTCACTAGTCCCTCCCCCTTACATGTTAGTAGTTTTTATTTGTTGATGCACTTGTCAATATAAATGTAGTTGTTGTTTTAGTTATCATAGCTTAGTTTTTGTTTAGTTTTAGTCAGTGAAAAAACGCAGTGGACAAACATGTTTAGTTGTAGTTTTAGACGTAATAAACACTGCAGTGTGTAGTTAGTTAGTTTAGTTGTAGTTTTAGACGTAATAAACACTACAGTGTGTAGTTAGTTAGTTTAGTTGTAGTTTTAAACGTAATAAACACTGCAGTGTGTAGTTAGTTAGTTTAGTTGTAGTTTTAAACGTAACGTAAACACTACAGTGTGTAGTTAGTTAGTTTAGTTGAAGTTTTAAACGTAATAAACACTACAGTGTGTAGTTAGTTAGTTTAGTTGTAGTTTTAAACGTAATAAACACTGCAGTGTGTAGTTAGTTAGTTTAGTTGTAGTTTTAAAGGTAATAAACACTGCAGTGTGTAGTTAGTTAGTTTAGTTGTAGTTTTAAAGGTAATAAACACTGCAGTGTGTAGTTGTCTGAGTAACAAAGGAGCTGAAACACTCAGCCAACCTCAAACCAACTTTTCCATAGTTTTCTTTTTTTCCCCAAACAGAACTAATGACCTTGAAAAGAGAACAAATTAGCAAACATACAGAGCCATCTGTGAGCCCCCCCCCCCCCCCCCCCCCCCCCCCGCTCTGTGAGCCCCGCGGGCCAGAGCCAAGGTAATGGAATGAATGGAATGGAGCTCCTACATTTTACATGCAAATCTCACCGCCTTAATCTGACTCCTTCTCTCTATGCCAACGTCTCTCCCCCCTAATGCCCCCCCCTCCCCCTTCCCCCCAAATAAATATATAAAACCCAATTATGAGTTAATTAATAGAAATCTTAGCGTTCCGTGGAATTGGTGCTTTTGGGGGGAAAGAGGGGGGAGGGGGGGGGGCATTAGTCGCACCGTTAACCATCTGAACCCTAGCAACCATCTGAACCCTAGCAACCATCTGAACCCTAGCAACCATCTGAACCCTAGCAACCACTTGAACCCTAGCATCACTATGGGGGGGGCGGGGGTTGTAGATCGGCTGTTTTCTGCAAAGATATGCGTGTGTGTGTGTGTGTGTGTGTGTGTGTGTGTGTGTGTGTGTGTGTGTGTGTGTGTGTGTGTGTGTGTGTGTGTGTGTGTGTGTGTGTGTGTGTGTGGCGTGCGTGCGTGCGTGCGTGCGTGCGTGCGTGCGTGCGTGCGTGCGTGCGTGCGTGCGTGTGTGTCTTCAGACATGCTTCATTAGCCTCTCAATAACAAGGTGTTATCCTCTTATCTTAATGCACAGAGGACACACTCACACTCACACTCACATACACACACACACAGCCCAGGAGGTCTTGGGCTGTCCCCTCTCCCCTCTCTGGGGAAAAGAAAACGTATTTGTTGGGGGTAACGCATTACAAGTAACAGAATACTTGTCTGGATAAAGGAGTAACCCAACACGTTCGTTTTGCAATCAGATTAACGTTAGTCAACAGGGACTTGCACAGATGTTACACAAACATTGGTGACCGATGCCTTGCAGTCTGTGGTAATTGCTTAATCATTCTATTAAATGGGTCACCACTGTTGGTGTGACACACGGCTGGTGGTATTACTGGTCATGTTTGGACTGAGGACTTAGGCCAGCAGGTGAATGGGAAAATGAAGGCCTGTCCCTGGGATAAGATTATAGGAACAGACCTGAAAAATACTTTGTTTCAGAGACCTCCTCCACAAGCAAAGATTTGAGTTAAAAATATTCACTTAAAAAAAGAAGTACTGTAGATATAGATATATAAGGATTTGCAGAATTCTGTTTTTCAAAAATAGCAGATATACAAGCTCACATGCTATGAGCTTGTATATCTGCTGTTTTTGTATAGCAAACGTTTAAAATATGGTGTTATGGTGTTTAACATGATTGTGACACTATATTAAAACATTTAGCTGGGGTTTAGCAGGGATTATCCCATCTGCTTCCCCTTCAGGGTCATATATTGTATATAACCACGGATTTGTGTTCGCTCGGTGCCCAGGCCTCGTCTTCAGTTCAGTGCGGTGACCCTCCCCAGCAGTGGCGCGGGAAGACATATAGACATAAACAAGGGAACCAGGAGACCTGGTACTGCCAGACCCCTAGTGGTTGAAATCTGAATGGCCGGACTTCGCATGACGTGTCATGTGAAGTCACGTCATGCGAGGTCCCTTCTATGCCCATGTATGGACGAAAGGGAGACAAAAGATGGACAGACATTTATCCCCATATGGACGAAATAGGGACATGCTTCATATCCTTCATTACTTCCATAGCTGGGACGGCAGTGGCTCAGGGGTACAGTGGCCTGATGGGAACCTCGGCCCCCCACTCCCCTCGGCCAGGGGTGTGGGGGCAGGGGGTCCTTTGGACCGCAGGCTAGGGTAAGCAGGGCTGGGAAAGCCCCTCGGAGGATCTGGACACGGTTCAAAATGTCACACTAACCCTCTGGAGAATAGATTTAAAATCAGGGGAAAAAACGTGTATTTTTCCACAATCAGCTGGTCTTCTATGAATGAGAAGAGCCAGCTTTAGATCAAGACTATCCTTGATGTTATTTCATCCATTTTGACATTTTTCATTTTCTCAATGTAAACAGGAAGTAAACGAGGGGAAAAAATGGCGTTCGGCCACAGACGGGATTAAAACGCTTCTTTATTGAAAAGATATTGTTGGCCTATTGAGGGTTTAAGTGGCTAAATATCTGGAAATGAACATGAATCCGACTCTGATGATATTGCTGTCAAACACGTCTATGAAACTATGGAAAGGTTTAATCCGCAAAATAATTTTATACAATATGTAGTGGGGGTCCCTGCTTCATCTCTCTTTTTGCTGAGCGGTCCTTGACCTGAAAAACAGACTTGTTTGGCTTCCATCTCCCTGCATTTAGCCTGCCACTGTTCTCTAAATGTGTGTGTGTGTGTGTGTGTGTGTGTGTGTGTGTGTGTGTGTGTGTGTGTGTGTGTGTGTGTGTGTGTGTGTGTGTGTGTGTGTGTGTGTGTGTGTGTGTGTGTGTGTGTGTGTGTGTGTGTGTGTGTGTGTGTGTGCGCGTGCGTGCGTGTGTGTGTGTGTCAACACACACATTTTTAATAAACTGGGAGATGCATGTCGTCAAGAACTAAATGACAGCAATTATGAAAAAAAGGAGAATTTGCTTGATTGTGTGTGAACATTAAGTCAGCTTAACTCACGTCCCTCCATCCACTTATAAGTTTTAATAATAAAACAATTAATTTACGCCCGGTTCTTCCATCCACTTATAAGCCAAATCCAAACAAGCTGTCGTCCCGCTTTTTGTACAAAACCACAAACAAGAAAAATCAATTTAGTCTCCGCAGAAAGCGTCCTCTCTGGCCTAGTTTATTGTCAGCCGCATGTTGTCATTCCTCATGGAATCAGAAATGTTGTCATTTGATGTCGTTGTGCTGCCAGCCGAGAGCCATTCATGATACAGAAAGGTTTAATCACAAATAATTGTGTAGTGACAGAATATGCTGATTATGTGATTAAGTGTGCATGTAATTGGCATTATTTGTTATTTTTAGCCGGAAGTTAATTGCTAATGGAGATCCTGGTAATTGGATCATTGAATGGCAACATTGCAAATCTATTAGGCTGCTATTAATGTGTAG